>NW_026689829.1:172500-357500 GCF_943734765.1 Anopheles ziemanni | reverse complement strand
ACACTTCCAAGTTACCACACAAGCAAGCAAGATGGCCTAGTGATGGATCCATATGATATGAAGAGAAAAATCGGCTAAGTCCAGGATCCATATTATATGAAGAGAAAAATCGGCTAAGTCCGAGTTTGGGTCTGTCGGAAATACACTATCAAGTTACCACACAAGCAAGCAAGATGGCCTAGTGATGGATCCATATGATATGAAGAGAAAAATCGGCTAAGTCCAGGATCCATATTATATGAAGAGAAAAATCGGCTAAGTCCGAGATTGGGTCTGTCAGAAATACACTTCCGAGTTACCATACAAGCAAGCAAGATGGCCTAGTGATGAATCCATATGATATGAAGAGAAAAATCGGCTAAGTCCCAGATTGGGTCTGTCAGAAATACACTTCCAAGATACCACACAAGCAAGCAAGATGGCCTAGTGATGGATCCATATAATATGAAGAGAAAAATCGGCTAAGTCCGAGATTGGGTCGGTCGGAAATACACTATCAAGTTACCACACAAGTAAGCAAGATGGCCTAAGGATGGAACCATATAATATGAAGAGAAAAATCGGCTAAGTCCCAGATTGGGTCTGTCAGAAATACACTTCCAAGTTACCACACAAGCAAGCAAGATGGCCTAATGATGGATCCATATGATATGAAGAGAAAAATCGGCTAAGTCCGAGATTGGGTCTGTCAGAAATACACTTTCAAGTTACCACACAAGCAAGCAAGATGGCCTAGTGATGGATCCATATGATATGAAGAGAAAAATCGGCTAAGTCCGAGATTGGGTCTGTCAGAAATACACTTTCAAGTTACCACACAAGCAAGCAAGATGGCCTAGTGATGGATCCATATAATATGAAGAGAAAATTCGGCTAAGTCCGAGATTGGGTCTGTCGGAAATACACTTTCAAGTTACCACACAAGCAAGCAAGTTACCACATGAAGAGAAAGCCGGCAAAGTCCGGGAATGTTACCACATGAACTGGAAAATGGGCAAAAACCTACCTTCACAGGCAACGTGAATAAGTCAGGCTGTAGACATCGGATCGACAAGCCAAAGACTGATATGGAAAGGAAATGAGTAGTACTAGCTTTCCTGAGAGTTGCAGAGCTTAGACTGCATATGAACGAAAGTTATTAAGCGTCAAAGTCAGAGAAGTTACCCAAAGGAACACAAGTTCCAACTTAGAGCATGTATACCGCCTAGACGGTAAGAGGTACGGCCAGGCTGAGGAATAAGGAAATGTTGGCCAACATGTTCCCTAACTATCCCCCGAAGACCGCAAAGCAATCCAACATCAACCAAGAAAGTTATAGCCCGATCAAGGAAACACCTACTTTGCACCGATATTGCACCAAAGACATGTACCAAGCACCTTCGGTTGCATACCTGCAGGGGCTTACCATAGTAGGCCATGGAAGACCGATATACCGAACATAATCACTTTCTATCTCCTCGGGTGTTGGAGATAGCGCTTTGCGGTAAAAGAACGAAAGTTAGACCATATCTTGGTGCATCTTTTTGCCCGAGAACACAAGACCCTATCTACCAAGGCAAGAAAGTTGTGTGGGGACAAAATGTCCAAAAGTGCCCAAAGTGGCACACTTGAACCATATATTCGAGAAAAACACAAGTGTGGGCCCGAGCTAGCAAGTTGAAATGTTCTGACCGTCAGTAGCCCTAGTTGAGGTGCACTTATCATTATATGAGGCCAACGTGCCAGCTAGTCTCTAAAGGGGCGATATGGGTGTTCCAAGGTTTGTACCCAATTTAGGAAAAAACAGGGTAAGGTACGGTGTACCGCGAATAACTCGGGCTATAGATGTCCGATCGATGAGTTTGGCATATGTATGGAAAGGTCTCGACGAGACCTAACTACTCTGAAAGTATGAAGGCAAAGACTTGAATGACCGGGAAGTTATTAAGTGCACAAGTGATAAAGTTGCACCAAAGTCCATGTTTCCCGAAGTGGTACATGAACACCCAATATTCGACCAAAACACAAGTTTAGAGACGAGCTAGCGAGCTACATTGTTCAGACCGTCAGTAGCCCGCATCAAGACACGCATTTAATTATACGGGGCCTAGCCGCTAGCTCGACTCGAAGTCGGTCATATGGTTGGTTGATGGTTTGGACCGACCACGTGGTGTACCAAGGTGATGTACCTTTCATGAATTAAAACTCTGGCTGTATGGCACTGAGCGACAAGCTAAGAAGTGATTTGGAATAGTCTTGAGTGGGACTATTTAGGAAAAATGCGAACAAAAAATCACAAAGTCCTTGGGCGAAGCTATTAGCGAAACATAGAGCAAATTGGTACCAAAAACTATGGAAATGGGACTTGAGTCAAAAATAACCGCAAGTTGGAGAAGATATAGCAAGCTTGCGTAGAACATTTATAACTAGTGCGTGGTATGACCAACAAAAATGTGTATGGGGCCAAGGCGCTGGCTGGCCTCCAAAGTGGTGATATGGGCGATTCAAAGTTTGTACCCAAGTATGAACAAGTATGGTGAAAACAGGGTAAGGTACCAAGTACCACGAATAACTCGGGCTGTAGATGGCCGAGCGAGGCAAACCGCATATCGTTGGAAAGGTCTCGAGGTGACCTATCTACCCTGAAAGTTTCATGAGGCTGAGTTGAAAGACCACGGAGATATTAGGTGATGATGGTATAATTCGGGGACCAAGTCGCAGGAAATGGCACTTGACGAAAATCACCCTTGGAAGGTGAATACCGGCTTACCGGTAAGAGATAGCGACTTGGTGTGGAATATTCATAAGTTGGACGTCGGAAGACGCAACTTTCATTATATGGGGGCAACCCCGTCAGGGTGCTCCAAGTCGGTCGTTTGGTTGGTTTATGGTTTGGGCCAACCACGTGGTGTACCAACATGAGGTACCTTTCATGAATTATGACTCGGTCAGTTTGCCACCGAGCGACAAGCTAAGGTGTGATTTGGAATGGTCTTGAGTGGGACTATTACGGAAAAATACTAAGAGAAAATCAGCTTATCCACGCGCGAAGCTATTAGCGAAACATAGAGCAAAATGGTACCAAAAACTATGAAAAAGCAACTTGGACCAAGAATAACGGCAAGTTGGAGAAGAGATAGCAAGTTGGCGTAGAACATTTATATTTTAAACATGGTATGACCAACAAAAAAGTATATGGGGCCAAGGCGCTGGCTGGCCTCCAAAGTGGAGATATGGGCGATTCAAAGTTTGTACCCAAGTACGAACAAGTATGGAAAAAACAGGGTAAGGTACCAAGTACCATGAATAACTTCGGCTGTAGGTGGCCGAGCGAGGCAAACCGCATATCGTTGGAAAGGTCTTGGGGAGACCTATCTACCCTGAAAGTTTCATGAGGCTGAGTTGAAATACCACGGAGATATTAGGTGATGATGGTCCAATTCGGGGACCAAGTCGCAGGAAATGGCACTTGACCAAAATCACCCTTGGAAGGTGAATACCGGCTTACCGGTAAGAGATAGCGACTTAGCGTAGAATATTCATAAGTTGGGCGTGTAGAGACGCAACTTTTATTATATGGGGCCAACCCGGTCAGGGTGCTCCAAGTCGGTCGTTTGGTCGGTTTATGGTTTGGGCCGACCACGTGGTGTACCAAGTTGAGGTACCTTTCATGAATTATAACTCGGTCAGTTTGCCACCGAGCGACAAGCTGCGGTGTGTTTTGGAATGGTCTTGAGTGGGACTATCAAGGAAAAATACCAATCGAAAATCAGCTTGTCCATGGCCGAAGCTATTAGTGAAACATATAGCAAAATGGGTCCAAAAACGAATGAAATGGGAATTGGACCAAGAATAACGGCAAGTTGGAGAAGAGATAGCAAGTTGGCGTAGAACAATTATATTTGGTGCATGGCATGACCAACAAAAAAGTATATGGGGCCAAGGTGCTGGCTGGCCTCCAAAGTGGAGATATGGGCGATCCAAAGTTTGTACCCAAGTACGAACAAGTATGGAAAAAACAGGGTAAGGTACCAAGTACCATAAATAACTTCGGCTGTAGATGGCCGAGCGAGGCAAACGGCTCACCGTTGGAAAGGTCTTGGGGAGACCTATCTACCCTGAAAGTTTCATGAGGCTGAGTTGAAAGACCACGGAGATATTAGGTGATGATGGTATAATTCGGGGACCAAGTCGCAGGAAATGGCACTTGACCAAAATCCCCCTTGGAAGGTGGATACCGGCTTACCGGTAAGAGATAGCGACTTGGCGTAGAATATTCATAAGTTGGACGTGTAGAGACGCAACTTTCATTATATGGGGGCAACCCGGTCAGGGTGCTCTAAGTCGGTCGTTTGGTCGGTTTATGGTTTGGGCCGACCACGTGGTGTACCAAGTTGAGGTATCTTTCATGAATTATTACTCGGTCAGTTTGCCACCGAGCGACAAGTTGCGGTGTGTTTTGGAATGGTCTTGAGTGAGACTATCAAGGAAAAATACAAATAGAAAATCAGCTTGTCCATGGCCGAAGCTATTAGTGAAACATATAGCAAAATGGGTCCAAAAACGAATGAAATGGGGCTTGGACCAAGAATAACGGCAAGTTGGAGAAGTGATAGCAAGTTGGCGTAGAACAATTATATTTAGTGCATGGTATGACCAACAAAAAAGTATATGGGGCCAAGGTGCTGGCTGGCCTCCAAAGTGGAGATATGGGCGATACAAAGTTTGTACCCAAGTATGGCAAAAACTGGTAGAGGTACCTTTCATGAATTACTGCTCAGGCTGTATGGCACTAAGCGGGACGCTTGGCTCTGGTATGGAATAGTCTTGAGTGGGACTATCAAGGAAAAATACGAACAAAAAATCACCATGTCCACGGACGAAGGTATTAGCGAAACTTAGAGCGAAATTGCGACCAAGTCGCTGGAAATGGCCCTTGGACCAAGTATACCGTCAAGGCGGTACGAGATAGCGAGTTGACGTGGAACATTTATAAGTTTGCCTACACGAGACGAAAGTTTAGTTATATGGGGCCAACCCGCTCAGGGTTGTCCAAGTCGGTCATATGGCTGATCGAAATTTTCGACCAAGTACTGAGAAAACAGGGTAAGGTACCGTGTACCTCGAATAACTTCGGCTGTAGATGTCCGAGCGAGGCGAACGGCATAGCGTTGGAAAGGTCTTGAGGTGCTCTAGGCACCCTGAAAGTATGAGAAAGCTATCTGGAAAACTCGTGGAGATATTAGAGAAACATAGGGCCCAAAAGATACCAAGTCGCAGGAAATGGGCCCTCCAAGAACACCCTAAAATCCCAATTACGGCTAAGTTGCAGGCCAGCTAGCGAAGTGAAATGTTCTAGGCATAACTAGAACACGTTAAGGCGCAACTTTTTGAATAAGAACTTTTTTCGATATCTGGTCCCCAAAGGGGGGATATGGGCGATCCAAGGATTTTTCCAAGTTTCGGTACTTTTTACGGTATCGCTCATAGCTCCGGCTGTATGCAAGCAAATGACAATCTAAGAGATGATTTGGAAAGGCATTGAGTAGTACTAACTTACGTTAGAACACAGCGAAGCGCTATCGGTTCATGGCAAGGCCGATATAAGCAGTCAAAGATGAAAAATGTTGACAAAATGAACAAAAATTACCTTGGTACGCGAATAGCGGCCAGGGATGAAGAGGTACGAAGATGGTGTAGAACAATTATAATTAGGGCTTGGTACGTTCTAAAAGTTTGCCGAAGACCGCAAAGCGCTCAGACCCATAGAAAGTGGCCATTTGGGCCGAACAGTGCGTGCAAAGAGGTGAAAATGCAAAAATTGCACTTTGTGGGGCGATTTGCGGGGGGAAGGAGGGGTCGGAGGGCAAAGTGTCTCTTGACCAAAAAGTCTTATCTCGTCGAGATCTACAACATTGCCGAAGACCGCAAAGCGCTAGCTCGCAATCGAAAAATCGAGATTTTGAAAATTTTCTAAGTCTTTGGCTCCCTAAGGAAAAGTTTCAAAAATCACGTTTGTCCCCAATTTTGAAGGGGAAGGAGTCGGTTCCGGGGCATGGTGTCTTCGGCAAAAAGTCTTATCTTTTTGCGTACTTTCGACTAGTTCAATAAAAATTTTTGACCCAAAAATTGTTCGGCGGACCCCTAGGTCGAAAAACCCGAAAAAAGTCGAAAAAAGTCGAAAATGTCGAAAAATGAGAAAACCTCATATTCGGACTCTACACGAGCCCCAGATATTGAAAAGTGAAATCCGCGGTCGATTTGGAACAAAAAATTGACCTAGGCAAAGTTGTATGGAGGTAGGGACCCCTGAGAAAAAAGTTTGGTCCCGAGGCTCCTTGGACCACCAAGTCCCTAGGTCGGACCAAAATCGGAAAAAATCCGACCAAAGTCGAAAGTGTCGAAAATTTTAAAAAACCCCTTTTGGGGCCCTATGGCCTCCCTAGATAATGAAAAGTGAGGTCCGCGGCCGATCCGGAAGAAAAACTTGACCTAGGCAAACTTGTATGACGGTGGGGACCCAAAAAAATTTCGATGAGTGTAGTTTAGACAGGCCGGAAAATGTATCGGAGGTCCGTATCAAGGGACGTCTTTTAGTTCTATGGGGTGGTGGTCGTCGAACAAAGTCGCCTAGGTCGACCACCAGAAAGACCAGTCGTGTTGTAATGGATGTTTTGACCACTTTACTAGGGAAACCTAGTACGTCGAAGCAAATTTGGGGTTCGAGATGTGTTGGTGAAAGTTGGTCCAACCTAGGTGTGCTTGGTGGAGGTTGACCATGAAAGTAGAGCATGATGGGAATGACCATAACTTTGGTTCTAGATGTCGGATCGGTACACTTTCGGCAGTTTTGGAAAGGTGAAGGCCTGCTCTAGCTATGTATCCTACCAAGCTGAGCGCCTACTAGTGAGCCGGAGGAGGTATTAAGGGTCAAAGGCAAAAAGGGGTACCCTAAAGTGCATGTGACCAAGAAAATGGGAAAAACGGTATCGCCTATAGCTCAGGCTGTATGGCTCGGATCGGTAAGCTTGGATATGCGTTGGAAAGGTCTTGACGAGCGCTAGCTATGTGTCCTACCAAGCGAAGCGCTAGGTGTTGAGCAAGTCGGTCATATTAGAGGGCAAAGGTAAAAAATGGTGGTTTAGAGGCGAAAATTCACCTTATGATCGAAAATAGCGGGCGAACGATAAGAGCTACGAACACGGCGTAGAACAATCATAAGTACGTTACCACAAGACCTAACTTTGGCCAATATAGAGCGAGAAGATCGGAGGTACCCAAGAGGGTGATATGGCTGGTTCAATGTTGGACCAAAACGAGACTTGAGAAATGGGTTGAAACACGGTATCGCGAATAACTCAGGCTGTATGGAACGGATCGACAAGCTAAGATCAGTGTTGGAAAGGTCGAACCGAGCGCTAACTATAATCCCAAACAACCGAAGCGCTAAGTGTTGAGCAAAACTGAGTTATTAAGCGACAAAGTGGAAAAATAATACCAAAATGGCCAAAAATCACACAAGACCAAGAATACCGAGCAGGCGGTAAGAGATAGCGGGTTGACGTAGAATACTTATAAGTTTGCCTCTACGAGACCTAAAAGTCGGCCATAGAAAGCGAGAAGATCGGACCACTCTGGAAGGGTGATACGAGTGGTCAAAAATTGGCAAAAATGAAACATGGCTAAAATGGATTTGACTTGTGCACCGTATAGCTCCGGCTGTATGGCATGGATTGTTAAGCTAGGATATGTTTTGGAAAGGTAACACCCAGCGCTAGATACGACTTGAAGAAAGCAAAGCGCTAACTAGCATGATTTGGAAGTTATTAAGCGTCAAAGTCGAAAAATGTTACCAAAATTGAAACTCGAGTACATTGGGCCAAAAAGTACAAGTTGTGAAATTTGGACTTACGAGTAAAATACCGAGCAGGCGGTAAGAGATAGAGACTTGGTGTAGAACAATTATATGTTGGGCATGTTATAACCTATATTTGGCCCGAACATAGTGACGAGATCGGTGGTACCCAAAAGGGTGGTACAGGTGTTAGATGGTTTTCCCAGAGCATAAGCTCCACATGATATGGAAAACGGGAAACATCATAACTTCGGCTGTATGGCATGGAATGGAACGAACAAGGTATCGATGGAAAGAGAAAAGGTAGCGCTCACTATAATTTCTACCAAGCAAAGCGCTAGCATGTGACCGTTCGGGTGTTATTGTGAGTCAAAGTCAGAAATTGTTACCACGAGAGGCGAAAATCCGACTAAGTCCATGAATACCGGGCTGGTGGTAAGAGATACGGCTTGGCCGTAGAACATTTATAAGTTGGCCAATACAAGACCTAAGTTTCGTCCATAGACGACAAGAAGATCGAAGATACGTGAAGGTGAGATATGGGCGTCCCAAAGTGGGCCTTTGAAAAAGTGACAAACTTCCCTTATAACAGCATACACCAAATATCTCTGGCTCTATGGCACCGAATAAGAAGTTGAGCTCAGCGATAGAAAGGTGATAGTCAGCGCTAAATATCATACGAACAGAGTGAAGCGCTAAAGGGAAAGGATCTTGGTGATATAAGGTGACAAAGTCGAGAAAAGTTGCCTCAAAATCATGAAAAATGTGAAAAATTGGCTAAGTCCCGGGTGCCTTAAGGGCAGGTTGATCGAATGTACCGAGCTGGCGGTACGAGATAGAGACTTGGTGTAGAACAATTATATGTTTGGCATGGCAAGACCTACATTTGGTCAATACAAAGTGAGAAGATCAAAGAAACCCGTAAGGGTGATATTGGTGTCCAAAGGTAAAAAGCACTAAGTCTTGGGAAACTTATATGAAGAAAAAGGACCCTGATGGGTCATATAGGATGGATCGAAAAATCGGCTAAGTCCCAAAATGGGGATGTCAGAACTACACTCAAAGGTTACCACACCAAGCAAGGCAAACTTATATGAAGGCAAGGACCCTGATGGGTCATATGGTATGGATCGAAAAATCGGCTAAGTCCCAAAATGGGGATGTCAGAACTACACTCAAAGGTTACCACACCAAGCAAGGCAAACTTATATGAAGCAAAGGACCCTGATGGGTCATATGGTATTTTACGAAAAATCGGCTAAGTCCCAAAATGATGATGTCAGAACTACACTAAAAGGTTACCACACCAAGCAAGGCAAACTTATATGAAGGCAAGGACCCTGATGGGTCATATGGTATTTTACGAAAAATCGGCTAAGTCCCAAAATGGGGATGTCAGAACTACACTAAAATGTTACCACACCAAGCAAGGCAAACTTATATGAAGGCAAGGACCCTGATGGGTCATATGGTATTTTACGAAAAATCGGCTAAGTCCCAAAATGATGATGTCAGAACTACACTAAAAGGTTACCACACCAAGCAAGGCAAACTTATATGAAGGCAAGGACCCTGATGGGTCATATGGTATTTTACGAAAAATCGGCTAAGTCCCAAAATGGGGATGTCAGAACTACACTCATGTGTTACCACACCAAGCAAGGCAAACTTATATGAAGGAAAGGACCCTGATGGGTCATATGGTATTTTACGAAAAATCGGCTAAGTCCCAAAATGATGATGTCAGAACTACACTAAAAGGTTACCACACCAAGCAAGGCAAACTTATATGAAGGCAAGGACCCTGATGGGTCATATGGTATTTTACGAAAAATCGGCTAAGTCCCAAAATGAGGATGTCAGAACTACACTCATGTGTTACCACACCAAGCAAGGAAAACTTATATGAAGCAAAGGACCCTGATGGGTCATAAGGTATTTTACGAAAAATCGGCTAAGTCCCAAAATGGGGATGTCAGAACTACACTCAAATGTTACCACACCAAGCAAGGCAAACTTATATGAAGGCAAGGACCCTGATGGGTCATATGGTATTTTACGAAAAATCGGCTAAGTCCCAAAATGAGGATGTCAGAACTACACTCATGTGTTACCACACCAAGCAAGGCAAACTTATATGAAGCAAAGGACCCTGATGGGTCATATGGTATTTTACGAAAAATCGGCTAAGTCCCAAAATGGGGATGTCAGAACTACACTCAAATGTTACCACACCAAGCAAGGCAAACTTATATGAAGCAAAGGACCCTGATGGGTCATATGGTATTTTACGAAAAATTGGCTAAGTCCCAAAATGGGGATGTCAGAACTACACTCAAATGTTACCACATCAAGCAAGGCAAACTTATATGAAGGCAAGGACCCTGATGGGTCATATGGTATTTTACGAAAAATCGGCTAAGTCCCAAAATGAGGATGTCAGAACTACACTCATGTGTTACCACACCAAGCAAGGCAAACTTATATGAAGCAAAGGACCCTGATGGGTCATAAGGTATTTTACGAAAAATCGGCTAAGTCCCAAAATGGGGATGTCAGAACTACACTCAAATGTTACCACACCAAGCAAGGCAAACTTATATGAAGGCAAGGACCCTGATGGGTCATATGGTATTTTACGAAAAATCGGCTAAGTCCCAAAATGAGGATGTCAGAACTACACTCATGTGTTACCACACCAAGCAAGGCAAACTTATATGAAGCAAAGGACCCTGATGGGTCATATGGTATTTTACGAAAAATCGGCTAAGTCCCAAAATGGGGATGTCAGAACTACACTCAAATGTTACCACACCAAGCAAGGCAAACTTATATGAAGCAAAGGACCCTGATGGGTCATATGGTATTTTACGAAAAATCGGCTAAGTCCCAAAATGAGGATGTCAGAACTACACTAAAAAGTTACCACACCAAGCAAGGCAAAGTACCTAGGTGAACCCTAGGAAGAAACACGGACCAAGTCAGATGGCCTACGTCAAGAGTACAAGTGACCTAGGCAAAGTTGTATGACGGTGAGGACCCTGAAAAATCTGGTTAGTGTAGTTTAGACAGGGTAGGTTTTTGGGTCGGCTGAACCTCCTTATTTTGGGTTTTGACCTCCTCAAGAAGCTACACCTAGGCAAACTGCCTAGGGTGAAAGTGCGAAGACCAATCGAATAGTAAGACAAGTTTTGACCGATCGCCCTAGGCAAGCTTGTATGAAGAAAGGGACCCTATGGGTCATATGGAAATATACGAAAAATCGGCTAAGTCCCAAAATTGGGATGTCAGAACTACACTAAAAAGTTACCACATCAAGCAAGGCAAAGTACCTAGGTGAACCCTAAGAAGAAACACGGACCAAGTCAGATGGCCTAAGTCAAGAGTACAAGTGACCTAGGCAAAGTTGTATGACGGTGAGGACCCTGAAAAATCGGGTTAGTGTAGTTCAGACAGGGGAGGTTTCTGGGTCGGCTGAACCTCCTTATTTCGGGTTTTGGCCTCCTCAAGAAGACAGACCTAGGCGAACTGCCTAGGGTGAAAGTGCGAAGACCAATCGAATAGTAAGACAAGTTTTGACCGATCGCCCTAGGCAAGCTTGTATGAAGAAAGGGACCCTATGGGTCATATGGAAATACATGAAAAATCGGCTAAGTCCCAAAATTGGGATGTCTGAACTACACTAAAAAGTTACCACATCAAGCAAGGCAAAGTACCTAGGTGAACCCTAGGAAGAAACACGGACCAAGTCGGATGGCCTAAGTCAAGAGTACAAGTGACCTAGGCAAAGTTGTATGGCGCTGAGGACCCTGAAAAATCGGGTTAGTGTAGTTCAGACAGGGGAGGTTTCTGGGTCGGCTGAACCTCCTTATTTCGGGTTTTGGCCTCCTCAAGAAGACAGACCTAGGCGAACTGCCTAGGGTGAAAGTGCGAAGACCAATCGAATAGTAAGACAAGTTTTGACCGATCGCCCTAGGCAAGCTTGTATGAAGAAAGGGACCCTATGGGTCATATGGAAATACATGAAAAATCGGCTAAGTCCCAAAATTGGGATGTCTGAACTACACTAAAAAGTTACCACATCAAGCAAGGCAAAGTACCTAGGTGAACCCTAGGAAGAAACACGGACCAAGTCGGATGGCCTAAGTCAAGAGTACAAGTGACCTAGGCAAAGTTGTATGGCGCTGAGGACCCTGAAAAATCGGGTTAGTGTAGTTCAGACAGGGGAGGTTTCTGGGTCGGCCGAACCTCCTTATTTCGGGTTTTGGCCTCCTCAAGAAGACAGACCTAGGCGAACTGCCTAGGGTGAAAGTGCGAAGACCAATCGAATAGTAAGACAAGTTTTGACCGATCGCCCTAGGCAAGCTTGTATGAAGAAAGGGACCCTATGGGTCATATGGAAATACATGAAAAATCGGCTAAGTCCCAAAATTGGGATGTCTGAACTACACTAAAAAGTTACCACATCAAGCAAGGCAAAGTACCTAGGTGAACCCTAGGAAGAAACACGGACCAAGTCGGATGGCCTAAGTCAAGAGTACAAGTGACCTAGGCAAAGTTGTATGGCGCTGAGGACCCTGAAAAATCGGGTTAGTGTAGTTCAGACAGGGGAGGTTTCAGGGTCGGCCGAACCTCCTTATTTCGGGTTTTGGCCTCCTCAAGAAGACAGACCTAGGCAAACTGCCTAGGGTGAAAGTGCGAAGACCAATCGAATAGTAAGACAAGTTTTGACCGATCGCCCTAGGCAAGCTTGTATGAAGAAAGGGACCCTATGGGTCATATGGAAATATACGAAAAATCGGCTAAGTCCCAAAATTGGGATGTCAGAACTACACTAAAAAGTTACCACATCAAGCAAGGCAAAGTACCTAGGTGAACCCTAGGAAGAAACACGGACCAAGTCAGATGGCCTAAGTCAAGAGTATAAGTGACCTAGGGAAAGTTGTATGACGGTGAGGACCCTGAAAAATCGGGTTAGTGTAGTTAAGACAGGGGAGGTTTCAGGGTCGGCCAGACCTCCTTATTTCGGATTTTGGCCTCCTCAAGAAGACAGACCTAGGCGAATTGCCTAGGGTGAAACTGCGAAGACCAATCGAATAGTAAGACAAGTTTTGACCGATCGCCCTAGGCAAGCTTGTATGAAGAAAGGGACCCTATGGGTCATATGGAAATATACGAAAAATCGGCTAAGTCCCAAAATTGGGATGTCAGAACTACACTATAAAGTTACCACATTAGCAAGGCAGACTTGTATGAAGAACGGGACCCTGGTGAAAGTAGCAAATATCCCAAACCGAACATGAATATTATACACACAAGAGTACGAACATAAAGGAACACGGACCAAGCGTACCGAGAGAATCGGTACTATAGAACCCTCGTGGTTCTACACAAAGACTTTATGTTAGGGGTTCAAGCCCCATAGTACTCAAACGGTGACAGTAGCAAATATCCCAAAACGAACGTGAATCTTATTCACAAGAGTACGAACATAAAGGAACACGGACCAAGCGTACCGAGAGAATCGGTACTATAGAGCCCTCGTGGTTCTACACAAAGACTTTATGTTCGGGGTTCACACCCCAAATCGAACGTGGAATTTACTTTCTGATGGTCATGCGGTCGTCCAAAGGGGTCTAGTATCCTGGGATGACAAGCATCACGGGCACAGCTCGTATCAAAACAGTCGAAGAGGCCCGCGAAAGCTTGCTTTCCATGGCTATGCGATGCACAAATTGAGTTTACTCACCGTAGTATAAAACGAACGAACCGAACCTATCCGAGTAGGGATAATGGGCGCAGTAACATACTTCTGTGACCCAGCGAGAGTTGAACGAGGTGACATGAACTGTCAGTGGCTTATATCAGATGGGATACATACATGAGATTGCTTTCAAATCTACACTCGAAAACCTAACCAAGTAAAAGCGAACGTGGGGAGGATTCGAAACCGGTAACGAAATCTTAAGCTGGAAAGAGTCATCACTATGGATACATATTATGCGAAACCAATCAAGTGCTCAGTACTGATCCAAAACCTAAGAGCACTAGTGAACACCTTATTCTCACCCTAGTTCACATCCAAGTGATCGACCACGTGTGTGAAGCAAAGACCAATCGAATTCCTCAATGGACTGAACACTATGAACAAATGGCCAAAAACGTTATAACTATCCAAACATCCTACTATCTAGCGAAAGTCATCACGATGGAACCATACAATGATCTTAACCTATAGCGCTCACCTATTCCTACCCAGAGTGCAAGTGAACATATTGCTCACCCTAACCAGTTCACATCCACGTGATCGACTAACATACCGAAGTTACCACAAGTCAAAGTTATACGTTTACAAGCGCAAGACCAATCGAAAACCCCGAAAGCAATCTCGACCCAAAATGTATTATCCGTGAGTGTAGTCGAGTCTCGTACTCGTCATCTGTAATCGTCGGATAGAATATCCAGTACACGGTTGTCTTTCCAAATGAAATCTACATACAGAACTCGCTCTTGGCAAATGGGTGGCATTGGCGCAATCAGGAGCGAGTTCCCGTCCGGGTGCCAAGTGATTGGCAAATGTCTGGGGGAAAGCAACCATATATTGATTTGTCTGTTAGTGTACTGGGTGTTTGAGGTATGTAGTATCCACGCTTGGTTGGGTGTGTCAGAGGACCATGGATGCGTTCACAACCCCAATTGGGGTACATCGGGAATGATTTTGTGGAACCGATGTGCCCGGCACACACTAAGTTTTGTTGCAAGTTAATAGTGTGCCATGTCCGGGGGGGTTGTGATTAAACTCTGGTGAATTGCGTACTGTGGTGATTGGGGTATGAAAGCCCCGCAGTTGCAATGATCGGACGCGCCTAGCGTGTCCTTTAGTTGATGGTAGGGAAATGAAGGCCCTTGTCAGCTCACCTAAGTATTCATGGAAGTTTGGCATAAGGTCGCTGTGGTAGGGGTATGAAGGCCCCGTCAGCGCATGCACAATCGGGCGCACGAGCGCTTAGCGGAGTCGAATGCCGCTCAAGTGCCTGTCCGGTGCATCGGGTGTGTGTGATACGAGGGCAATGAGGTTCGCACGGGGGCTCGCCTCCCGTGTGCTACCGGACTTGACAACATATAGAACGTGGTGTTTGCTCCTCCGGGTGCAATGGGACAATGAACATTCGAACGCAAAGTCGGAATTCTGGTTGATCCTACCAGTAATATACGCTCGTCTCAAAGGTTAAGCCATGCATGTCTAAGTACAAACAGATTTAATGTGAAACCGCATAAGGCTCAGTATAACAGCTATAATTTACGAGATCATCAACCTAGTTACTTGGATAACTGTGGAAAATCTAGAGCTAATACATGCAACATGCCAGGACCCTCGCGGGAACTGGTGCACTTATTAGTCAAACCAATCGCGGGTTCTCCGTGTCATTGAGTTGAAGTCTGGATAATGATGCTGATCGTATGGTCTCGCACCGACGACAGATCTCGCAAATATCTGCCCTATCAACTATGGATGGTAGTATAGAGGACTACCATGGTTGCAACGGGTAACGGGGAATCAGGGTTCGATTCCGGAGAGGGAGCCTGAGAAATGGCTACCACATCCAAGGAAGGCAGCAGGCGCGTAAATTACCCAATCCCGGGACGGGGAGGTAGTGACGAGAAATAACAATATGAAACTCTTTAATGATGTTTCATAATTGGAATGAGTAGAGCATAAATCCTTCTACGAGGATCAAGTGGAGGGCAAGTCTGGTGCCAGCAGCCGCGGTAATTCCAGCTCCACTAGCGTATATTAAAATTGTTGCGGTTAAAACGTTCGAAGTTGATACTTGTCCAACACAGTCCGGCTCCGCCGACCCGGTCAACCCGTGGTCGGTGGGCCAAGTCGGAATCTGGTTGCGACTCAATGGTGTGGTAGGGCACCAAGTCTGTGTCATGGTGTGCCCTTCAACGGGTGCAAGTGTAACATAGAGCTCGACCGCTCACGTTTACCTTGAACAAATTAGAGTGCTTAAAGCAGGGTGCCCAAACGCCCTAGAATAATCTTGCATGGAATAATGGAATACGACCTTGGTCTAATCTTTCATTGGTTTGTACTCAGACCGGAGGTAATGATTAACAGAAGTAGTTGGGGACACTAGTATTACGGCGCGAGAGGTGAAATTCGTAGACCGTCGTAAGACTAACTAAAGCGAAGGCATTTGTCAAGGATGCTTTCTTTAATCAAGAACGAAAGTTAGAGGATCGAAGGCGATTAGATACCGCCCTAGTTCTAACCGTAAACGATGCCAACTAGCAATTGGGAGACGCTACAACCAGGTGCTCTCAGTAGCTTCCGGGAAACCAAAGTCAGGTTCCGGGGGAAGTATGGTTGCAAAGTTGAAACTTAAAGGAATTGACGGAAGGGCACCACAATGAAATGGAGCTTGCGGTTCAATTTGACTCAACACGGGAAAACTTACCAGGTCCGAACTTATGGAGGTGAGACAGATTAATAGCTCTTTCTCAAATTTAAGGGTAGTGGTGCATGGCCGTTCTTAGTTCGTGGATTGATTTGTCTGGTTAATTCCGATAACGAACGTGACTCACATATGCTAACTAGAACGCAGTCAGCGTTAATGCGTCGATGCCGATTGGAACGGGTTAGGACCTTTCGGTGGAGTATGACCTGACACCTTCGCTGTTCGTGTGCGCAAGTGCACTTACGGTACGCTGCTTAGCAGGACAATTTGTGTTTAGCAAAATGAGATCGAGCGATAACAGGTCCGTGATGCCCTTAGATGTTCTGGGCTACACGCGTGCTACAATGTGGGTAGCAGCGTGTCTCCTATTCCGAGAGGAACGGGAAATCACTCAAATACTCACTTAGTAGGGATTATGGATTGCAATGGTCCATATGAACTCGGAACTTCTAGTAAGTGCTGGTCATCAGCCAGCGTTGAATACGTCCCTGCCCTTTGTACACACCGCCCGTCGCTACTACCGATGGATTATTTAGTGAGGTCTTTGGAGATGATCGTTCGCTGGATCCTCGTGAACCGCGTCTGCTTTATCGAAGTTGACCGAACTTGATGATTTAGAGGAAGTAAAAGTCGTAACAAGGTTTCCGTAGGTGAACCTGCGGAAGGATCATTAGTGGCCAAGTGATCCTTCCAGAAGTCCGAACCTGCGGGTTGAGACTTCGGCACAAGTTGCCATATGATAATTGACGAAACACTATAGAAGTCCGAACCTGCGGGTTGAGACTTCGGCACAAGTTGCCATATGATAATTGACGAAACACTATAGAAGTCCGAACCTGCGGGTTGAGACTTCGGCACAAGTTGCCTTATACATGACTTCGAACAAATACACAAGTCCGAACCTGCGGGTTGAGACTTAGGCACAAGTTGCCTTATACATGACTTCGAACAAATACACAAGTCCGAACCTGCGGGTTGAGACTTAGGCACAAGTTGCCATATGAAAGTTGACGAAACACTAACAAGTCCGAACCTGCGGGTTGAGACTTAGGCACACGTTGCCTTATACATGACTTCGAACAAATACACAAGTCCGAACTTGCGGGTTGAGACTTAGGCACAAGTTGCCTTATACATACATTGGCCAAATAAACAGAAGTCCGAACCTGCGGGTTGAGACTTAGGCACAAGTTGCCATATTATATTCGATCAAACACTAAGTAGTCCGAACCTGCGGGTTGAGACTCAAGACCGTAACAAGATGTCACTATACAAGTCCGAACCTAAGGGTTGAGACTTAATGCGATCTAGATACCAAGTTGACATCCAATACCTGTTGAGCAAAACCAAAGATTCCCTGTTCTCGAATGAATACACTATATAACAGGGAATCATGAAGAAATCAAGCAAGCGTGAAACAAAGTCATCACTTGGGCATGCTCGATAGCCAACCACATGACCTTAACCTAAGAGAGCATGCAAACCACATGATACCTATAAACGATTAACCCGCCCTAGTTCAATCGTTCACCAAGTGATGACTTCAGTATGGCTAAGAGAAAAACTTTTAAATGGGAAAAACTCTAAGTCCGAACCTCCGGGTTGAGACTTCCGCGTCGGAGGTGGGCGCACCTCCTATCCGAAAGATGGTGAATCAGGGGTGTTCGATCAGCAATGGTCGAATGCCCCGTCGTAGTGCAACTATGACAATCAAAGTCAAGACCTCCGGGTTGAGACTTTCCGCGAGTACAAGCATAAAGGAACACGGACCAAGCCGTACCGAGAGAATCGGTACTAGAGCCCTTGTGGTTCTACATTGAGAGAGCCCTCGTGGTTCTCATTAGGGGCTTTATGCAAGTCGTACTCAATACTGTGGTGTGAAGTATAAAGTATAGTCCTCGCCTGGTCCACGCTGCTTCGGCGGTCCTGGGTAAGAGAGTTAATTCTAGCTTGCCCTATAGTGGAATGAGGACACTTAATGCTTCGTCTTTTAGCGGCGGCTAGACTCCTCCTCACGGGGAACGAGTTGACGCGCACAGCGGCGGCTTACGCACTATGGCAATCATGGATGCCTGAAGATTCCGTGAAGTTCTCCCCTGGTCCACGCTGCCTCGGCAGTCCTGGGTAAAATGGAATATTTCCAGCTTGCCCTATAGTGGAAGAGGACTATCCAACAATACAAAGTCAAGACCTCCGGGTTGAGACTTTCCGCGTCGGTGGTGTCGCGCACCGCCTATCCGAAAGATGGTGTAACAGGGGTGTTCGATCAGCAATGGTCGGATGCCCCGTCATAGTCCAACTATGACAACCAAAGTCAAGACCTCCGGGTTGAGACTTTCCGCGTCCGGAGGTACGCGTACCGCCTACCCGAAAGATGGTGTGCTTCTGGGGTATTCGATGAGTCGGATACCCCGTCGTAGTCCAACTATGACAATACAAAGTCAAGACCTCCGGGTTGAGACTTCCGCGTCGGAGGTGCGCGCACCGCCTACCCGAAAGATGATGAATCAGGGGTGTTCGATCAGCAATGGTCGGATGCCCCGTCGTAGTCCAACTATGACAATCAAAGTCAAGACCTCCGGGTTGAGACTTCCGCGTCCGGAGGTACGCGTACCGCCTACCCGAAAGATGGTGAATCAGGGGTGTTCGATCAGCAATGGTCGGATGCCCCGTCGTAGTCCAACTATGACAATCAAAGTCAAGACCTCCGGGTTGAGACTTTCTAAGAGTACAAGCATAAAGGAACACGGACCAAGCCGTACCGAGAGAATCGGTACTAGAGCCCTCGTGGTTCTACATTGAGAGAGCCCTCGTGGTTCTCATTAGGGGCTTTATGCAAGTCGTACTCAATACTGTGGTGTGAAGTATAAAGTATAGAGTCCTCCACTGGTCCACGCTGCTCCGGCGGTCCTGGGTAAGATAGTTCATTCTAGCTTGCCCTATGTGGAAGAGGACTCAATACCCTACCTGTTGAGCTTGAAACAAAGTCATCACTTGGGCATGCTCATATTGCCATACAATATTCCATTATCTACTAATGAGCATGCAGCTATATGATTATAACCTGTAAACGATTACCCCGCCGTAGTTCAGCGCTTCAACCAAGTGATGACTTCAGTATGGCTAGTGTGTGAAGTATAAAGTATAGTCCTCCCCTGGTCCACACTGCTTCGGCGGTCCTGGGTAAGATAGTTAGTTCTAGCTTGCCCTATGTGGAAGAGGACACCATACTTAATACTGTGGTGTAATGAACAAAGTATAGTCCTCCACTGGTCCACGCTGCTTTGCAGTCCTGGGTAAGATAGTTAATTCTAGCTTGCCCTATGTGGAAGAGGGCATACAAGACAAAGTATAGTTCTCCCCTGGTCCACGCTGCTTCGGCGGTCCTGGGTAAGATAGTTAATTCTAGCTTGCCCTATGTGGAAGAGAGCATACATGAACCAAGAACGAAGGTTATGATCGAGGAATGATTCGACAACTAACCGATGGTATGAAATGTGTAGAATTCAAGCAAGCACACAATCAAGTCATCATTTGGGCATGCTCGATAGCCAAACCTATGACATTAACCTAGTAGAGCATGCAACGTATAATATCCCAATGCAAAGTAAACGATAGACACGCCCTAGTTCAGCGCTTCAACCAAGTGATGACTTCAGAATGGCTAAATCAAATCGGTTCAAAACATACCATCGGTACCCTATTGAAACACACAAGTCGATATCAAACCTCATGATTGTGTAGTCCTCCACTGGTCCACGCCGCTTCGGCCGTCCTGGGTAAAATGGAACATTCCAGCTTGCCCTATGTGGAAGAGGGCACATTACTCAATACTGTGGTGTGAAGTATAAAGTTCAGTTCTCCCCTGGTCCACGCTGCTTCGGCGGTCCTGGGTAAGATAGTTCATTCTAGCTTGCCCTATGTGGAAGAGGACACTTAATACTTCGTCTCTAAGCGGCGGCTTGACTCCTCCCTACGGGGAACGGGTTTACGCGCACAGCGGCGGCTTACGCACTATGGCAGTCATGGATGCCTTACGTTTCTATGAAAAGTGTGTTCCTCCCCTGGTCCACGCTGCTTCGGCAGTCCTGGGTAAGATAGTTAGTTCTAGCTTGCCCTATGTGGAAGAGGACACGAAGACTTACTGTGGTGTGAAGCATAAAGTTCAGTTCTCCCCTGGTCCACGCCGCTTCGGCCGTCCTGGGTAAAATGGATTCATCCAGCTTGCCCTATGTGGAATGAGGACACTTTATGTTTCGTCTCTAAGCGGCGGCTTGCTTCTCCCTACGGGGAACGGGTATACGCGCACAGCGGCGGCTTACGTTATGGCAGTCATGGATGCCTTACGTTTCCATGAAAAGTGTGTTCCTCCCCTGGTCCACGCTGCTTCGGCAGTCCTGGGTAAGATAGTTAGTTCTAGCTTGCCCTATGTGGAAGAGGACACGTAGACTTACTGTGGTGTGAAGTATAAGGTTCAGTTCTCCCCTGGTCCACGCCGCTTCGGCCGTCCTGGGTAAAATGGATTAATCCAGCTTGCCCTATGTGGAATGAGGACACTTTATGCTTCGTCTCTAAGCGGCGGCTTGCTCCTCCCTACGGGGAACGGGTATACGCGCACAGCGGCGGCTTACGCAAGTTAGTCACCCTCGGCAGTGGATCACTCGGCTCATGGATCGATGAAGACCGCAGCTAACTGCGCGTCATAATGTGAACTGCAGGACACATGAACATTGATAAGTTGAACGCATATTGCACGTCGTGGGAACCTACCATGATGTACAGATGACTGAGCGCTTATATTTGAGAAATGTATCGCATACATTTAACTACGCCGTGACACCCGTCACGAGACGTGCACCATGATGTTAACTAGGGTCGCGACGACCCGCTAGCATTAAAGAACCCGTGGTTTACAATATACTGGCATTGGAATTCGAAGTATTTAGAGCGTCCGTGTTCCCGCGTGAGGCGGAAGTACGAGGAGAAGGCGTGCTTGTGGTGTCTGTGGTGGTGTTTACTGATGTCTAGCTTCAGCTTATTTATTTATTTAAATAGAAGCGAAGATGTCAAAGTAGCGTCGAAGCAGCAGCGGTAGCACAAATGATTCAAGTATGGAAGTTGACCAAAGGAACACAAACAAACTAGCGTATGGGCAATGGAAGGTATCAGTGAGTTAAACCACACGCGGGCTAACAGCCCGTTAACCGAGTCCAACGGTACATATTGGACATTGAAACAAAGTAGTCGCAAGCCAGATGTGACGATAACAACCGCAAGGTACATAAGCCTCAGTTCATGTGTGACAACCCCCTGAATTTAAGCATATTAATAAGGGGAGGAAAAGAAACCAACCGGGATTCCCTGAGTAGCTGCGAGCGAAACGGGAGAAGCTCAGCACGTAGGGGTGGCGGCCTGTCCGTCTATCCGATTCCGTGTACTGGTGCGTCTCACTATCCGTCATCTTAGCGCTTTTCAAGTCCAACTTGAATGTGGCTCAGAACCCATAGAGGGTGATAGGCCCGTAGAACAGCGCCCGTTGGATGATGGACCGAGCGTACCTAGGTAGTTCATCCCATATGAGATGAATGGGATGCTGCACGGAGATGAATCTTGATCTTCTTCATCTCCCATCTTAATACAGCATCCCTACTTAAAGGCATCTCGGACTTAGTCGATTTTTCATAAATTCATAGAAATTCATATGTTAGGATGCTGCGAGAAGAATGGGATGCTGCATGGAGATGAATCTTGATCTACTTCATCTCCCATCTTAATACAGCATCCCTACTTAAATGCATCTCGGACTTAGTCGATTTTTCATAAATTCTAAGAAAAACATATGTTAGGATGCTGCGAGATGAATGGGATGCTGCATGGAGATGAATCTTGATCTTCTTCATCTCCCATCTTAATACAGCATCCCTACTTAAATGCATCTCGGACTTAGTCGATTTTTCATAAATTCTTAGAAAAACATATGTTAGGATGCTGCGAGATGAATGGGATGCTGCATGGAGATGAATCTTGATCTTCTTCATCTCCCATCTCAATACAGCATCCTTACTTAAGGGCATCTCGGACTTAGTCGATTTTTCATAAATTCTAAGAAAAACATATGTTAGGGTGCTGCGAGATGAATGGGATGCTGCATGGAGATGAATCTTGATCTTCTTCATCTCCCATCTCAATACAGCATCCTTACTTAAGGGCATCTCGGACTTAGTCGATTTTTCATAAATTCTAAGAAAAACATATGTTAGGATGCTGCGAGATGAATGTGATGCTGCATGAAGATGAATCTTGATCTTCTTCATCTCCCATCTTAATACAGCATCCCTACTTAAATGCATCTCGGACTTAGTCGATTTTTCATAAATTCCAAGAAATTCATATGTTAGGATGCTGCGAGATGAATGGGATGCTGCATGGAGATGAATCTTGATCTCCTACATCTCCCATCCCAACACAGCATCCCTACTTAAAGCCATCTCGGTCTTAGTCGATTTTTCATAAATTCTAAGAAAAACATATGTAAGGATGCTGCGAGATGAATGGGATGCTGCATGGAGATGAATCTTGATCTTATTCATCTACCATCTTAATACAGCATCCCTACTTAAAGGCATCTCGGACTTAATCGATTTTTCATACATTCTAAGAAAAACATATGTTACGATGCTGGGAGATGAATGGGATGCTGCATGGAGATGCATCTTGATCTTCTTCATCTTCCATCTTATTACAGCATCGCTGCTTAAAGGCATCTCGGACTTAGTCGATTTTTCATAAATTCTAAGAAAAACATATGTAAGGATGCTGGGAGATGAATGGGATGCTGCATGGAGATGAATCTTGATCTTCCTCATCTCCCATCTTAATACAGCATCCCTACTTAAAAGCATCTCGGACTTAGTCAATTTTTCATAAATTCTAAGAAAAACATATGTTAGGATGCTGCGAGATGAATGGGATGCTGCATGGAGATGAATCTTGATCTTCTACATCTCCCATTTCAATACAGCACCCCTACTTAAAGGCATCTCGGACTTAGTCGATTTTTCATAAATTCTAAGAAAAACATATGTAAGGATGCTGCGAGATGAATGGGATGCTGCATGGAGATGAATCTTGATCTTCTTCATCTCCCATCTTAATACAGCATCCCTACTTAAAGGCATCTCGGACTTAGTCGATTTTTCATAAATTCTAAGAAATTCATATGTTAGGATGCTGCGAGATGAATGGGATGCTGCATGGAGATGAATCTTGATCTTCCTCATCTCCCATCTTAATACAGCATCCCTACTTAAAAGCATCTCGGACTTAGTCGATTTTTCATAAATTCTAAGAAATACATATGTTAGGATGCTGGGAGATGAATGGGATGCTGCATGGAGATGAATCTTGATCTTCTTCATCTCCCATCTTAATACAGCATCCCTACTTAAAGGCATCTCGGACTTAGTCGATTTTTCATAAATTCATAGAAATTCATATGTTAGGATGCTGCGAGAAGAATGGGATGCTGCATGGAGATGAATCTTGATCTACTTCATCTCCCATCTTAATACAGCATCCCTACTTAAATGCATCTCGGACTTAGTCGATTTTTCATAAATTCTAAGAAAAACATATGTTAGGATGCTGCGAGATGAATGGGATGCTGCATGGAGATGAATCTTGATCTTCTTCATCTCCCATCTTAATACAGCATCCCTACTTAAATGCATCTCGGACTTAGTCGATTTTTCATAAATTCTTAGAAAAACATATGTTAGGATGCTGCGAGATGAATGGGATGCTGCATGGAGATGAATCTTGATCTTCTTCATCTCCCATCTCAATACAGCATCCTTACTTAAGGGCATCTCGGACTTAGTCGATTTTTCATAAATTCTAAGAAAAACATATGTTAGGGTGCTGCGAGATGAATGGGATGCTGCATGGAGATGAATCTTGATCTTCTTCATCTCCCATCTCAATACAGCATCCTTACTTAAGGGCATCTCGGACTTAGTCGATTTTTCATAAATTCTAAGAAAAACATATGTTAGGATGCTGCGAGATGAATGTGATGCTGCATGAAGATGAATCTTGATCTTCTTCATCTCCCATCTTAATACAGCATCCCTACTTAAATGCATCTCGGACTTAGTCGATTTTTCATAAATTCTAAGAAATTCATATGTTAGGATGCTGCGAGATGAATGGGATGCTGCATGGAGATGAATCTTGATCTCCTACATCTCCCATCCCAACACAGCATCCCTACTTAAAGCCATCTCGGTCTTAGTCGATTTTTCATAAATTCTAAGAAAAACATATGTAAGGATGCTGCGAGATGAATGGGATGCTGCATGGAGATGAATCTTGATCTTATTCATCTACCATCTTAATACAGCATCCCTACTTAAAGGCATCTCGGACTTAATCGATTTTTCATACATTCTAAGAAAAACATATGTTACGATGCTGGGAGATGAATGGGATGCTGCATGGAGATGCATCTTGATCTTCTTCATCTTCCATCTTAATACAGCATCGCTGCTTAAAGGCATCTCGGACTTAGTCGATTTTTCATAAATTCTAAGAAAAACATATGTAAGGATGCTGGGAGATGAATGGGATGCTGCATGGAGATGAATCTTGATCTTCCTCATCTCCCATCTTAATACAGCATCCCTACTTAAAAGCATCTCGGACTTAGTCAATTTTTCATAAATTCTAAGAAAAACATATGTTAGGATGCTGCGAGATGAATGGGATGCTGCATGGAGATGAATCTTGATCTTCTACATCTCCCATTTCAATACAGCACCCCTACTTAAAGGCATCTCGGACTTAGTCGATTTTTCATAAATTCTAAGAAAAACATATGTAAGGATGCTGCGAGATGAATGGGATGCTGCATGGAGATGAATCTTGATCTTCTTCATCTCCCATCTTAATACAGCATCCCTACTTAAAGGCATCTCGGACTTAGTCGATTTTTCATAAATTCATAGAAATTAATATGTTAGGATGCTGGGAGATGAATGGGATGCTGCATGGAGATGAATCTTGATCTTCTTCATCTCCCATCTGAATACAGCATCCCTACTTAAAGGCATCTCGGACTTAGTCGATTTTTCATAAATTCTAAGAAATTCATATGTTAGGATGCTGCGAGATGAATGGGATGCTGCATGGAGATGAATCTTGATCTTCTTCATCTCCCATCTCAATACAGCATCCCTACTTAAAGGCGTCTCGGACTTAGTCGATTTTTCATAAATTCATAGAAAAACATATGTTAGGATGCTGCGAGATGAATGGGATGCTGCATGGAGATAAATCTTGATCTCCTACATCTCCCATCGCAATACAGCATCCCTACTTAAAGGCATCTCGGACTTAGTCGATTTTTCATAAATTCATAGAAATTCATATGTAAGGATGCTGCGAGATGAATGGGATGCTGCATGGAGATGAATCTTGATCTTCTTCATCTCCCATCTTAATACAGCATCCCTACTTAAAGGCATCTCGGACTTAGTCGATTTTTCATAAATTCTAAGAAATTCATATGTTAGGATGCTGCGAGATGAATGGGATGCTGCATGGAGATGAATCTTGATCTTCTTCATCTCCCATCTCAATACAGCATCCCTACTTAAAGGCGTCTCGGACTTAGTCGATTTTTCATAAATTCATAGAAAAACATATGTTAGGATGCTGCGAGATGAATGGGATGCTGCATGGAGATAAATCTTGATCTCCTACATCTCCCATCGCAATACAGCATCCCTACTTAAAGGCATCTCGGACTTAGTCGATTTTTCATAAATTCATAGAAATTCATATGTTAGGATGCTGCGAGATGAATGGGATGCTGCATGGAGATGAATCTTGATCTTCTTCATCTCCCATCTTAATACAGCATCCCTACTTAAAGGCATCTCGGACTTAGTCGATTTTTCATAAATTATAAGAAATTCATATGTTAGGATGCTGCGAGATGAATGGGATGCTGCATGGAGATGAATCTTGATCTTCTTCATCTCCCATCTAAATACAGCATCCCTACGAAAAGGCATCTCGGACTTAGTCGATTTTTCATAAATTCTAAGAAAAACATATGTTAGGATGCTGCGAGATGAATGGGATGCTGCATGGAGATGAATCTTGATCTTCTTCATCTCTCATCTTAATACAGCATCCCTACTTAAAGGCATCTCCGACTTAGTCGATTTTTCATAAATTCTAAGAAAAACATATGTTAGGATGCTGCGAGATGAATGGGATGCTGCATGGAGATGAATCTTGATCTTCTTCATCTCCCATCTTAATACAGCATCCCTACTTAAAGGCATCGCGGACTTAGTCGATTTTTCATAAATTCTAAGAAATTCATATGTTAGGATGCTGGGAGATGAATGGGATGCTGCATGGAGATGAATCTTGATCTCCTACATCTCCCATCTCAATACAGCATCCCTACTTAAAGGCATCTCGGACTTATTCGATTTTTCATAAATTCATAGAAATTCATATGTTAGGATGCTGGGAGATGAATGGGATGCTGCATGGAGATGAATCTTGATCTTCTCCATCTCCCATCTCAATACAGCATCCCTACTTAAAGGCATCTCGGACTTAGTCGATTTTTCATAAATTCTAAGAAATTCATATGTTAGGATGCTGGGAGATAAATGGGATGCTGCATGGAGATGAATCTTGATCTCCTACATCTCCCATCTCAATACAGCATCCCTACTTAAAGGCATCTCGGACTTAGTCGATTTTTCATAAATTCATAGAAATTCATATGTTAGGATGCTGGGAGATGAATGGGATGCTGCATGGAGATGAATCTTGATCTTCTTCATCTCCCATCTTAATACAGCATCCCTACTTAAATGCATCTCGGACTTAGTCGATTTTTCATAAATTCTAAGAAATTCATATGTTAGGATGCTGGGAGATGAATGGGATGCTGCATGGAGATGAATCTTGATCTCCTACATCTCCCATCTCAATACAGCATCCCTACCTAAAGGCATCTCGGACTTATTCGATTTTTCATAAATTCATAGAAATTCATATGTTAGGATGCTGGGAGATGAATGGGATGCATAGGAGATGAATCTTGATCTTCTCCATCTCCCATCCTAAAACAGCATCCCTACTTAAAGGCATCTCGGACTTAGTCGATTTTTCATAAATTCTAAGAAATTCATATGTTAGGATGCTGCGAGATGAACGGGATGCTGCATGGAGATGATTCTTGATCTTCTTCATCTCCCATCTCAATACAGCATCCCTACTTAAAGGCATCTCGGACTTAGTCGATTTTTCATAATCTCCTAGAAAAACATATGTTAGGATGCTGCGAGATGAATGGGATGCTGCATGGAGATGAATCTTGATCTTCTTCATCTTCCATCTCAATACAGCATCCCTACTTGAATGCATCTCGGACTTAGTCGATTTTTCATAAATTCTAAGAAAAACATATGTTAGGATGCTGCGAGATGAATGGGATGCTGCAAGGAGATGAATCTTGATCTTCTTCATCTCCCATCTTAATACAGCATCCCTACTTAAAGGCATCTGGGACTTAGTCGATTTTTCATAAATTCTAAGAAAAACATATGTAAGGATGCTGCGAGGTGAATGGGATGCTGCATGGAGATGAATCTTGATCTTCTTCATCTCCCATCTTAATACAGCATCCCTACTTAAAGGCATCTCGGACTTAGTCGATTTTTCATAAATTCTTAGAAATTCATATGTTAGGATGCTGCAAGATGAATGGGATGCTGCATGGAGATGAATCTTGATCTTCTTTCTCTCCCATCTTTATACAGCATCCCTACTTAAATGCATCTCGGACTTAGTCGATTTTTCATTAATTCTAAGAAAAACATATGTTAGGATGCTGCGAGATGAATGGGATGCTGCAAGGAGATGAATCTTGATCTTCTTCATCTCCCATCTTAATACAGCATCCCTACTTAAAGGCATCTGGGACTTAGTCGATTTTTCATAAATTCTAAGAAAAACATATGTTAGGATGCTGGGAGATGAATGGGATGCTGCATGGAGATGAATCTTGATCTTCTTCATCTCCCATCTCAATACAGCAACCCTACTTAAAGGAATCTCGGACTTAGTCGATTTTTCGTAAATTCTAAGAAAAACATATGTTAGGATGCTGCGAGATGAATGGGATGCTGCATGGAGATGAATCTTGATCTTCTTCATCTCCCGTCTTAATACAGCATCCCTACTTAAAGGCATCTCGGACTTAGTCGATTTTTCATAAATTCTAAGAAAAACATATGTTAGGATGCTGCGAGATGAATGGGATGCTGCATGGAGATGAATCTTGATTTTTTACATCTCCCATCTTAATACAGCATCCCTACTTAAAGCCATCTCGGACTTAGTCGATTTTTCATAAATTCATAGAAATTCATATGTTAGGATGCTGCGAGATGAATGGGATGCTGCATGGAGATGAATCTTGATCTCCTTCATCTCCCATCTCAATACAGCATCCCTACTTAAAGGCATCTCGGACTTAGTCGATTTTTCATAAATTCTAAAAAATTCATATGTTAGAATGCTGGGAGATGAATAAGATGCTGCATGGAGATGAATCTTGATCTCCTACATCTCCCATCTCAATACAGCATCCCTACTTAAAGGCATCTCGGACTTAGTCGATTTTTCATAAATTCATAGAAATTCATATGTTAGGATGCTGCGAGATGAATGGGATGCTGCATGGAGATGAATCTTGATCTCCTACATCTCCCATCTCAATACAGCATCCCTTCTTAAAGGCATCTCGGACTTAGTCGGTTTTTCATAAATTCTAAGAAATTCATATGTAAGGATGCTGCGAGATGAATGGGATGCTGCATGGAGATGAATCTTGATCTCCTACATCTCCCATCTCAATACAGCATCCCTTCTTAAAGGCATCTCGGACTTAGTCGATTTTTCATAAATTCTAAGAAATTCATATGTTAGGATGCTGCGAGATGAATGGGATGCTGCATGGAGATGAATCTTGATCTCCTACATCTCCCATCTCAATACAGCATCCCTTCTTAAAGGCATCTCGGACTTAGTCGATTTTTTATAAATTTTAAGAAATTCATATGTTAGGATGCTGCGAGATGAATGGGATGCTGCATGGAGATGAATCTTGATCTTCTTCATCTCCCATCTCAATACAGCATCCGTACTTAAAGGCATCTCGGACTTAGTCGATTTTTCATAAATTCTAAGAAATTCATATGTAAGGATGCTGCGAGATGAATGGGATGCTGCATGGAGATGAATCTTGATCTTCTTCATCTCCCATCTTAATACAGCATCCCTACTTAAAGGCATCTCTGACTTAGTCGATTTTTCATAAATTCTAAGAAAAACATATGTTTGGATGCTGCGAGATGAATGGGATGCTGCATGGAGATGAATCTTGATCTTCTTCATCTCCCATCTTAATACAGCATCCCTACTTAAAGGCATCTCGGACTTAGTCGATTTTTCATAAATTCTAAGAAAAACATATGTTAGGATGCTGCGAGATGAATGGGATGCTGCATGAAGATGAATCTTGATCTTCTTCATCTCCCATCTTAATACAGCATCCCTACTTAAAGGCATCTCGGACTTAGTCGATTTTTCATAAATTCTAAGAAATTCATATGTTGGGATGCTGCGAGATGAATGGGATGCTGCATGGAGATGAATCTTGATCTTCTTCATCTCCCATCTTAATACAGCATCCCTACTTATAGGCATCTCGGACTTAGTCGATTTTTCATAAATTCTAAGAAATTCATATGTAAGGATGCTGCGAGATGAATGGGATGCTGCATGGAGATGAATCTTGATCTTCTTCATCTCCCATCTCAATACAGCATCCGTACTTAAAGGCATCTCGGACTTAGTCGATTTTTCATAAATTCTAAGAAATTCATATGTTAGGATGCTGCGAGATGAATGGGATGCTGCATGGAGATGAATCTTGATCTTCTTCATCTCCCATCTTAATACAGCATCCCTACTTAAAGGCATCTCGGACTTAGTCGATTTTTCATAAATTCTAAGAAATTCATATGTAAGGATGCTGCGAGATGAATGGGATGCTGCATGGAGATGAATCTTGATCTTCTTCATCTCTCATCTTAATACAGCATCCCTACTTATAGGCATCTCGGACTTAGTCGATTTTTCATAAATTCTAAGAAAAACATATGTTAGGATGCTGCGAGATGAATGGGATGCTGCATGGAGATGAATCTTGATCTTCTTAATCTCCCATCTTAATACAGCATCCCTACTTAAAGGCATCTCGGACTTAGTCGATTTTTCATAAATTCTAAGAAATTCATATGTCAGGATGCTGCGAGATGAATGGGATGCTGCATGGAGATGAATCTTGATCTTCTTCATCTCCCATCTTAATACAGCATCCCTTATTAAAGGCATCTCGGACTTAGTCGATTTTTCATAAATTCTAAGAAAAACATATGTTAGAATGCTGCGAGATGAATGGGATGCTGCATGGAGATGAATCTTGATCTTCTTCATCTCCCATCTTAATACAGCATCCCTACTTAAAGGCATCTCGGACTTAGTCGATTTTTCATAAATTCTAAGAAAAACATATGTTAGGATGCTGCGAGATGAATGGGATGCTGCATGGAGATGAATCTTGATCTTCTTCATCTCCCATCTTAATACAGCATCCCTACTTAAAGGCATCTCGGACTTAGTCGATTTTTCATAAATTCTAAGAAATTCATATGTTAGGATGCTGCGAGATGAATGGGATGCTGCATGGAGATGAATCTTGATCTTCTTCATCTCCCATCTTAATACAGCATCCCTAATTAAAGGCATCTCGGACTTAGTCGATTTTTCATAAATTCTAAGAAAAACATATGTAAGGATGCTGCGAGATGAATGGGATGCTGCATGGAGATGAATCTTGATCTTCTTCATCTCCCATCTTAATACAGCATCCCTACTTAAAGGCATCTCGGACTTAGTCGATTTTTCATAAATTCTAAGAAAAACATATGTTTGGATGCTGCGAGATGAATGGGATGCTGCATGGAGATGAATCTTGATCTTCTCCATCTCCCATCTCAATACAGCATCCCTGCTTAAAGGCATCTCGGACTTAGTCGATTTTTCATAAATTCTAAGAAATTCATCTGTAAGGATGCTGGGAGATGAATGGGATGCTGCATGGAGATGAATCATGATCTTCTTCATCTCCCATCTTAATACAGCATCCCTACTTAAAGGCATCTCGGACTTAGTCGATTTTTCATAAATTCTAAAAAAAAACATATGTTAGGATGCTGGGAGATGAATGGGATGCTGCATGGAGATGAATCTTGATCTTCTTCATCTCCCATCTTAATACAGCATCCCTACTTAAAGGCATCTCGGACTTAGTCGATTTTTCATAAATTCTAAGAAATTCATATGTTTGGATGCTTCGAGATGAATGGGATGCTGCATGGAGATGAATCTTGATCTTCTTCATCTCCCATCTTAATACAGCATCCCTACTTAAAGGCATCTCGGACTTAGTCGATTTTTCGTAAATTCATAGAAATTCATATGTTAGGATGCTGGGAGATGAATGGGATGCTGCATGGAGATGAATCTTGATCTTCTTCATCTCTCATCTCAATACAGCATCCCTACTTAAAGGCATCTCGGTATTAGTCGATTTTCCATAAATTCATAGAAAAACATATGTTAGGATGCTGGGAGATGAATGGGATGCTGCATGGAGATGAATCTTGATCTTCTTCATCTCTCATCTCAATACAGCATCCCTACTTAAAGGCATCTCGGACTTAGTCGATTTTTCGTAAATTCTAAGAAATTCATATGTTTGGATGCTTCGAGATGAATGGGATGCTGCATGGAGATGAATCTTGATCTTCTTCATCTCCCATCTTAATACAGCATCCCTACTTAAAGGCATCTCGGACTTAGTCGATTTTTCATAAATTCTATGAAAAACATATGGTAGAATGCTGGTAGATGAATGGGATGCTGCATGGAGATGTATCTTGATCTTCTTCATCTCCCATCTTAATACAGCATCCCTACTTAAAGGCATCTCGGACTTAGTCGATTTTTCATAAATTCATAGAAAAACATATGTTAGGTTGCTGGGAGATGAATGGGATGCTGCATGGAGATGAATCTTGATCTTCTTCATCTTCCGTCTTAATACAGCATTCCTACTTAAAGGCATCTCGGACTTAGCCGATTTTTCATAAATTCTAAGAAAAACATATGTTAGGATGCTGCGAGATGAATTTGATGCTGCATGGAGATGAATCTTGATCTTCTTCATCTCGCATCTTAATACAGCATCCCTACTTAAATGCATCTCGGACTTAGTCGATTTTTCATAAATTCTAAGAAATTCATATGTTAGGATGCTGCGAGATGAATGGGATGCTGCATGGAGATGAATCTTGATCTCCTACATCTCCCATCTCAATACAGCATCCCTACTTAAAGGCATCTCGGACTTAGGCGATTTTTCATGAATTCTAAGAAAAACTTATATTAGGATGCTGCGTGATGAATGAGATGCTGCATGGAGATGAATCTTGATCTTCTTCATCTCCCATCTCAATACAGCATCCCTACTTAAAGGCATCTCGGACTTAGTCGATTTTTCTTAAATTCTAAGAAATTCACATGTTAGGATGCTGGGAGATGAATGGGATGCTGCATGGAGATGAATCTTGATCTTCTTTATCTCCCATCTTAATACAGCATCCCTACTTAAAGGCATCTCGGACTTAGTCGATTTTTCATAAATTCTAAGAAAACAATATGTTAGGATGCTGCGAGATGAATGGGATGCTGCATGGAGATGAATCTTGATCTTCATCATCTCCCATCTTAATACAGCATCCCTACTTAAAGGCATCTCGGACTTAGTCTATTTTTCATAAATTCTAAGAAAAACATATGTTAGGATGCTGGGAGATGAATGGGATGCTGCATGGAGATGAATCTTGATCTCCTACATCTCCCATCGCAATACAGCATCCCTACTTAAAGGCATCTCGGACTTAGTCGATTTTTCATCAATTCTAAGAAAAACATATGTTAAGATGCTGCGCGATGAATGGGATGCTGCATGGAGATGAATCTTGATCTTCTTCATCTCCCATCTCAATACAGCATCCCTACTTAAAGGCATCTCGGACTTAGTCGATTTTTCATAAATTCTAAGAAAAACATATGTTAGGATGCTGGGAGATGAATGGGATGCTGCATGGAGATGAATCTAGATCTTCTTCATCTCCCATCCTAATACAGCATCCCTACTTATAGGCCTCTCGGACTTAGTCGATTTTTCATAAATTCTAAGAAAAACATATGTTAGGATGCTGGGAGATGAATGGGATGCTGCATTGAGATGAATCTTGATCTTCTCCATCTCCCATCTGAATACAGCATCCCTACTTAAAGGCATCTCGGACTTAGTCGATTTTTCATAAATTCATATAAATTCATATGTTAGGATGCTGGAAGATAAATGGGATGCTGCATGGAGATGCATCTTGATCTCCTACATCTCTCATCTCAATACAGCATCCCTACTTAAAGCCATCTCGGACTTAGTCGATTTTTCATAAATTCTAAGAAAAACATATTTTAGGATGCTGCGAGATGAATGGGATGCTGCATGGAGATGAATCTTGATCTTCTTCATCTCCCATCTTAATACAGCATCCCTACTTAAAGGCATCTCGGACTTAGTCGATTTTTCATAAATTCATAGAAATTCATATGTTAGGATGCTGCGAGATGAATGGGATGCTGCATGGAGATGAATCTTGATCTACTTCATCTCCCATCTTAATACAGCATCCCTACTTAAATGCATCTCGGACTTAGTCGATTTTTCATAAATTCTAAGAAAAACATATGTTAGGATGCTGCGAGATGAATGGGATGCTGCATGGAGATGAATCTTGATCTTCTTCATCTCCCATCTTAATAGAGCATCCCTACTTAAAGGCATCGCGGACTTAGTCGATTTTTCATAAATTCTAAGAAATTCATATGTTAGGATGCTGGGAGATGAATGGGATGCTGCATGGAGATGAATCTTGATCTCCTACATCTCCCATCTCAATACAGCATCCCTACTTAAAGGCATCTCGGACTTATTCGATTTTTCATAAATTCATAGAAATTCATATGTTAGGATGCTGGGAGATGAATGGGATGCTGCATGGAGATGAATCTTGATCTTCTACATCTCCCATCTCAATACAGCATCCCTACTTAAAGGCATCTCGGACTTAGTCGATTTTTCATAAATTCTAAGAAATTCATATGTTAGGATGCTGGGAGATAAATGGGATGCTGCATGGAGATGAATCTTGATCTCCTACATCTCCCATCTCAATACAGCATCCCTACTTAAAGGCATCTCGGACTTAGTCGATTTTTCATAAATTCATAGAAATTCATATGTTAGGATGCTGGGAGATGAATGGGATGCTGCATGGAGATGAATCTTGATCTTCTTCATCTCCCATCTTAATACAGCATCCCTACTTAAATGCATCTCGGACTTAGTCGATTTTTCATAAATTCTAAGAAATTCATATGTTAGGATGCTGGGAGATGAATGGGATGCTGCATGGAGATGAATCTTGATCTCCTACATCTCCCATCTCAATACAGCATCCCTACCTAAAGGCATCTCGGACTTATTCGATTTTTCATAAATTCATAGAAATTCATATGTTAGGATGCTGGGAGATGAATGGGATGCTGCATGGAGATGAATCTTGATCTTCTCCATCTCCCATCTTAAAACAGCATCCCTACTTAAAGGCATCTCGGACTTAGTCGATTTTTCATAAATTCTAAGAAATTCATATGTTAGGATGCTGGGAGATAAATGGGATGCTGCATGGAGATGAATCTTGATCTCCTACATCTCCCATCTCAATACAGCATCCCTACTTAAAGGCATCTCGGACTTAGTCGATTTTTCATAAATTCATAGAAATTCATATGTTAGGATGCTGCGAGATGAATGGGATGCTGCATGGAGATGAATCTTGATCTCCTACATCTCTCATCTCAATACAGCATCCCTACTTAAAGCCATCTCGGACTTAGTCGATTTTTCATAAATTCATAGAAATTCATATGTTAGGATGCTGCGAGATGAATGGGATGCTGCATGGAGATGAATCTTGATCTACTTCATCTCCCATCTTAATACAGCATCCCTACTTAAATGCATCTCGGACTTAGTCGATTTTTCATAAATTCATAGAAATTCATATGTTAGGATGCTGCGAGATGCATGGGATGCTGCATGGAGATGCATCTTGATCTCCTACATCTCCCATCTTAATACAGCATCCCTACTTAAAGCCATCTCGGACTTAGTCGATTTTTCATAAATTCTAAGAAATTCATATGTTAGGATGCTGGGAGATGAATGGGATGCTGCATGGAGATGAATCCGCCGTTTCCGCCATAGAAATTCATATGTTAGGATGCTGCGAGATGAATGGGATGCTGCATGGGGATGAATCTTGATCTCCTACATCTCTCATCTCAATACAGCATCCCTACTTAAAGGCATCTCGGACTTAGTCTATTTTTCATAAATTCTAAGAAAAACATATGTTAGGATGCTGCGAGATGAATGGGATGCTGCATGGAGATTAATCTTGATCTTCCTCATCTCCCATCTTAATACAGCATCCCTACTTAAAAGCATCTGGGACTTAGTCGATTTTTCATAAATTCTAAGAAAAACATATGTTAGGATGCTGCGAGATGAATGGGATGCTGCATGGAGATGAATCTTGATCTTCTTCATCTCCCATCTCAATACAGCATCACTACTTAAAGGCATCTCGGACTTAGTCGATTTTTCATAAATTCATAGAAATTCATATGTTAGGATGCTGGGAGATGAATGGGATGCTGCATGGAGATGAATCTTGATCTCCTACATCTCCCATCTCAATACAGCATCCCTACTTAAAGGCATCTCGGACTTAGTCTATTTTTCATAAATTCTAAGAAAAACATATGTTAGGATGCTGCGAGATGAATGGGATGCTGCATGGAGATTAATCTTGATCTTCCTCATCTCCCATCTTAATACAGCATCCCTACTTAAAAGCATCTCGGACTTAGTCGATTTTTCATAAATTCTAAGAAAAACATATGTTAGGATGCTAGGAGATGAATGGGATGCTGCATGGAGATGAATCTTGATCTTCTTCATCTCCCGTCTTAATACAGCATCCCTACTTAAAGGCATCTTGGACTTAGTCGATTTTTCATAAATTCTAAGAAAAACATATGTTAGGATGCTGGGAGATGAATGGGATGCTGCATGGAGATGAATCTTGATCTTCTTCATCTCCCATCTTAATACAGCATCCCTACTTGAAGGCATCTCGGACTTAGTCGTTTTTTCATAAATTCTAAGAATTTCATATGTAAGGATGCTGCGAGATGAATGGGATGCTGCATGGAGATGAATCTTGATCTTCTTCATCTCCCATCCTAATACAGCATCCCTACTTAAAGGCATCTGGGACTTAGTCGATTTTTCATAAATTCTAAGAAAAACATATGTTAGGATGCTGCGAGATGAATGGGATGCTGCATGGAGATGAATCTTGATCTTCTCCATCTCCCATCTCAATACAGCATCCCTACTTAAAGGCATCTCGGACTTAGTCGATTTTTCATAAATTCTAAGAAATTCATATGTTAGGATGCTGGGAGATAAATGGGATGCTGCATGGAGATGAATCTTGATCTCCTACATCTCCCATCTCAATACAGCATCCCTACTTAAAGGCATCTCGGACTTAGTCGATTTTTCATAAATTCATAGAAATTCATATGTTAGGATGCTGGGAGATGAATGGGATGCTGCATGGAGATGAATCTTGATCTTCTTCATCTCCCATCTTAATACAGCATCCCTACTTAAATGCATCTCGGACTTAGTCGATTTTTCATAAATTCTAAGAAATTCATATGTTAGGATGCTGGGAGATGAATGGGATGCTGCATGGAGATGAATCTTGATCTCCTACATCTCCCATCTCAATACAGCATCCCTACCTAAAGGCATCTCGGACTTAGTCGATTTTTCATAAATTCATAGAAATTCATATGTTAGGATGCTGCGAGATGAATGGGATGCTGCATGGAGATGAATCTTGATCTCCTACATCTCTCATCTCAATACAGCATCCCTACTTAAAGCCATCTCGGACTTAGTCGATTTTTCATAAATTCATAGAAATTCATATGTTAGGATGCTGCGAGATGAATGGGATGCTGCATGGAGATGAATCTTGATCTACTTCATCTCCCATCTTAATACAGCATCCCTACTTAAATGCATCTCGGACTTAGTCGATTTTTCATAAATTCATAGAAATTCATATGTTAGGATGCTGCGAGATGCATGGGATGCTGCATGGAGATGCATCTTGATCTCCTACATCTCCCATCTTAATACAGCATCCCTACTTAAAGCCATCTCGGACTTAGTCGATTTTTCATAAATTCTAAGAAATTCATATGTTAGGATGCTGGGAGATGAATGGGATGCTGCATGGAGATGAATCCGCCGTTTCCGCCATAGAAATTCATATGTTAGGATGCTGCGAGATGAATGGGATGCTGCATGGGGATGAATCTTGATCTCCTACATCTCTCATCTCAATACAGCATCCCTACTTAAAGGCATCTCGGACTTAGTCTATTTTTCATAAATTCTAAGAAAAACATATGTTAGGATGCTGCGAGATGAATGGGATGCTGCATGGAGATTAATCTTGATCTTCCTCATCTCCCATCTTAATACAGCATCCCTACTTAAAAGCATCTGGGACTTAGTCGATTTTTCATAAATTCTAAGAAAAACATATGTTAGGATGCTGCGAGATGAATGGGATGCTGCATGGAGATGAATCTTGATCTTCTTCATCTCCCATCTCAATACAGCATCACTACTTAAAGGCATCTCGGACTTAGTCGATTTTTCATAAATTCATAGAAATTCATATGTTAGGATGCTGCGAGATGAATGGGATGCTGCATGGAGATTAATCTTGATCTTCCTCATCTCCCATCTTAATACAGCATCCCTACTTAAAAGCATCTCGGACTTAGTCGATTTTTCATAAATTCTAAGAAAAACATATGTTAGGATGCTAGGAGATGAATGGGATGCTGCATGGAGATGAATCTTGATCTTCTTCATCTCCCGTCTTAATACAGCATCCCTACTTAAAGGCATCTTGGACTTAGTCGATTTTTCATAAATTCTAAGAAAAACATATGTTAGGATGCTGGGAGATGAATGGGATGCTGCATGGAGATTAATCTTGATCTTCTTCATCTCCCATCTTAATACAGCATCCCTACTTGAAGGCATCTCGGACTTAGTCGTTTTTTCATAAATTCTAAGAATTTCATATGTAAGGATGCTGCGAGATGAATGGGATGCTGCATGGAGATGAATCTTGATCTTCTTCATCTCCCATCCTAATACAGCATCCCTACTTAAAGGCATCTGGGACTTAGTCGATTTTTCATAAATTCTAAGAAAAACATATGTTAGGATGCTGCGAGATGAATGGGATGCTGCATGGAGATGAATCTTGATCTTCTCCATCTCCCATCTCAATACAGCATCCCTACTTAAAGGCATCTCGGACTTAGTCGATTTTTCATAAATTCTAAGAAATTCATATGTTAGGATGCTGGGAGATAAATGGGATGCTGCATGGAGATGAATCTTGATCTCCTACATCTCCCATCTCAATACAGCATCCCTACTTAAAGGCATCTCGGACTTAGTCGATTTTTCATAAATTCATAGAAATTCATATGTTAGGATGCTGGGAGATGAATGGGATGCTGCATGGAGATGAATCTTGATCTTCTTCATCTCCCATCTTAATACAGCATCCCTACTTAAATGCATCTCGGACTTAGTCGATTTTTCATAAATTCTAAGAAATTCATATGTTAGGATGCTGGGAGATGAATGGGATGCTGCATGGAGATGAATCTTGATCTCCTACATCTCCCATCTCAATACAGCATCCCTACCTAAAGGCATCTCGGACTTATTCGATTTTTCATAAATTCATAGAAATTCATATGTTAGGATGCTGGGAGATGAATGGGATGCTGCATGGAGATGAATCTTGATCTTCTCCATCTCCCATCTTAAAACAGCATCCCTACTTAAAGGCATCTCGGACTTAGTCGATTTTTCATAAATTCTAAGAAATTCATATGTTAGGATGCTGGGAGATAAATGGGATGCTGCATGGAGATGAATCTTGATCTCCTACATCTCCCATCTCAATACAGCATCCCTACTTAAAGGCATCTCGGACTTAGTCGATTTTTCATAAATTCATAGAAATTCATATGTTAGGATGCTGCGAGATGAATGGGATGCTGCATGGAGATGAATCTTGATCTCCTACATCTCTCATCTCAATACAGCATCCCTACTTAAAGCCATCTCGGACTTAGTCGATTTTTCATAAATTCATAGAAATTCATATGTTAGGATGCTGCGAGATGAATGGGATGCTGCATGGAGATGAATCTTGATCTACTTCATCTCCCATCTTAATACAGCATCCCTACTTAAATGCATCTCGGACTTAGTCGATTTTTCATAAATTCATAGAAATTCATATGTTAGGATGCTGCGAGATGCATGGGATGCTGCATGGAGATGCATCTTGATCTCCTACATCTCCCATCTTAATACAGCATCCCTACTTAAAGCCATCTCGGACTTAGTCGATTTTTCATAAATTCTAAGAAATTCATATGTTAGGATGCTGGGAGATGAATGGGATGCTGCATGGAGATGAATCCGCCGTTTCCGCCATAGAAATTCATATGTTAGGATGCTGCGAGATGAATGGGATGCTGCATGGGGATGAATCTTGATCTCCTACATCTCTCATCTCCATGCAGCATCCCTACTTAAAGGCATCTCGGACTTAGTCTATTTTTCATAAATTCTAAGAAAAACATATGTTAGGATGCTGCGAGATGAATGGGATGCTGCATGGAGATTAATCTTGATCTTCCTCATCTCCCATCTTAATACAGCATCCCTACTTAAAAGCATCTGGGACTTAGTCGATTTTTCATAAATTCTAAGAAAAACATATGTTAGGATGCTGCGAGATGAATGGGATGCTGCATGGAGATGAATCTTGATCTTCTTCATCTCCCATCTCAATACAGCATCACTACTTAAAGGCATCTCGGACTTAGTCGATTTTTCATAAATTCATAGAAATTCATATGTTAGGATGCTGGGAGATGAATGGGATGCTGCATGAAGATGAATCTTGATCTCCTACATCTCCCATCTCAATACAGCATCCCTACTTAAAGGCATCTCGGACTTAGTCGATTTTTCATAAATTCTAAGAAAAACATATGTTAGGATGCTGCGAGATGAATGGGATGCTGCATGGAGATTAATCTTGATCTTCCTCATCTCCCATCTTAATACAGCATCCCTACTTAAAAGCATCTCGGACTTAGTCGATTTTTCATAAATTCTAAGAAAAACATATGTTAGGATGCTAGGAGATGAATGGGATGCTGCATGGAGATGAATCTTGATCTTCTTCATCTCCCGTCTTAATACAGCATCCCTACTTAAAGGCATCTTGGACTTAGTCGATTTTTCATAAATTCTAAGAAAAACATATGTTAGGATGCTGGGAGATGAATGGGATGCTGCATGGAGATGAATCTTGATCTTCTTCATCTCCCATCTTAATACAGCATCCCTACTTGAAGGCATCTCGGACTTAGTCGTTTTTTCATAAATTCTAAGAATTTCATATGTAAGGATGCTGCGAGATGAATGGGATGCTGCATGGAGATGAATCTTGATCTTCTTCATCTCCCATCCTAATACAGCATCCCTACTTAAAGGCATCTGGGACTTAGTCGATTTTTCATAAATTCTAAGAAAAACATATGTTAGGATGCTGCGAGATGAATGGGATGCTGCATGGAGATGAATCTTGATCTTCTTCATCTCCCATCTCAATACAGCATCACTACTTAAAGGCATCTCGGACTTAGTCGATTTTTCATAAATTCTAAGAAAAACATATGTTATTATGCTGGGAGGTGAATGGGATGCTGCATGGAAATGAATCTTGATCTTCTTCATCTCCCATCTTAATACAGCATCCCTACTTAAAGGCATTTCGGACTTAGTCGATTTTTCATAAATTCTAAGAAAAACATATGTTAGGATGCTGCGAGATGAATGGGATGCTGCATGGAGATGAATCTTGATCTTCTACATCTCCCATCTCAATACAGCATCCCTACTTAAAGGCATCTCGGACTTAGTCGATTTTTCACAAATTCTAAGAAAAACATATGTTAGGATGCTGCGAGATGAATGGGTTGCTTCATGGAGATAAATCTTGATCTTCTACATCTCCCATCCTAATACAGCATCCCTACTTAAAGGCATCTCGGACTTAGTCGATTTTTCATAAATTCTAAGAAAAACATATGTTAGGATGCTGCGAGATGAATTTGATGCTGCATGGAGATGAATCTTGATCTTCTTCATCTCGCATCTTAATACAGCATCCCTACTTAAATGCATCTCGGACTTAGTCGATTTTTCATAAATTCTAAGAAATTCATATGTTAGGATGCTGCGAGATGAATGGGATGCTGCATGGAGATGAATCTTGATCTTCTCCATCTCCCATCTTAATACAGCATCCCTACTTAAAAGCATCTGGGACTTAGTCGATTTTTCATAAATTCTAAGAAAAACATATGTTAGGATGCTGCGAGATGAATGGGATGCTGCATGGAGATGAATCTTGATCTTCTTCATCTCCCATCTCAATACAGCATCACTACTTAAAGGCATCTCGGACTTAGTCGATTTTTCATAAATTCATAGAAATTCATATGTTAGGATACTGGGAGATGAATGGGATGCTGCATGGAGATGAATCTTGATCTCCTACATCTCCCATCTCAATACAGCATCCCTACTTAAAGGCATCTCGGACTTAGTCTATTTTTCATAAATTCTAAGAAAAACATATGTTAGGATGCTGCGAGATGAATGGGATGCTGCATGGAGATTAATCTTGATCTTCCTCATCTCCCATCTTAATACAGCATCCCTACTTAAAAGCATCTCGGACTTAGTCGATTTTTCATAAATTCTAAGAAAAACATATGTTAGGATGCTAGGAGATGAATGGGATGCTGCATGGAGATGAATCTTGATCTTCTTCATCTCCCGTCTTAATACAGCATCCCTACTTAAAGGCATCTTGGACTTAGTCGATTTTTCATAAATTCTAAGAAAAACATATGTTAGGATGCTGGGAGATGAATGGGATGCTGCATGGAGATGAATCTTGATCTTCTTCATCTCCCATCTTAATACAGCATCCCTACTTGAAGGCATCTCGGACTTAGTCGTTTTTTCATAAATTCTAAGAAATTCATATGTAAGGATGCTGCGAGATGAATGGGATGCTGCATGGAGATGAATCTTGATCTTCTTCATCTCCCATCCTAATACAGCATCCCTACTTAAAGGCATCTGGGACTTAGTCGATTTTTCATAAATTCTAAGAAAAACATATGTTAGGATGCTGCGAGATGAATGGGATGCTGCATGGAGATGAATCTTGATCTTCTTCATCTCCCATCTTAATACAGCATCCCTACTTGAAGGCATCTCGGACTTAGTCGATTTTTCATAAATTCATAGAAATTCATATGTTAGGATGCTGCGAGATGAATGGGATGCTGCATGCAGATGAATATTGATCTCCTACATCTCCCGTCTCAATACAGCATCCCTACTTAAAGGCATCTCGGACTTAGTCGATTTTTCATAAATTCATAGAAATTCATATGTTAGGATGCTGCGAGATGAATGGGATGCTGCATGGAGATGAATCTTGATCTCCTTCATCTCTCATCTCAATACAGCATCCCTACTTAAAGCCATCTCGGACTTAGTCGATTTTTCATAAATTCATAGAAATTCATATGTAAGGATGCTGGGAGATGAATGGGATGCTGCATGGAGATGAATCTTGATCTCCTACATCTCCCATCTTAATACAGCATCCCTACTTAAAGCCATCTCGGACTTAGTCGATTTTTCATAAATTCATATAAATTCATATGTAAGGATGCTGGGAGATGAATGGGATGCTGCATGGAGATGAATCTTGATCTCCTACATCTCCCGTCTCAATACAGCATCCCTACTTAAAGGCATCTCGGACTTAGTCGATTTTTCATAAATTCTAAGAAATTCATATGTTAGGATGCTGGGAGATGAATGAGATGCTGCATGGAGATGAATCTTGATCTCCTACATCTCTCATCTCAATACAGCATTCCTACCTAAAGCCATCTCGGACTTAGTCGATTTTTCATAAATTCATAGAAATTCATATGTTAGGATGCTGCGAGATGAATGGGATGCTGCATGGAGATGAATCTTGATCTACTCCATCTCCCATCTTAATACAGCATCCCTACTTAAATGCATCTCGGACTTAGTCGATTTTTCATAAATTCTAAGAAAAACATATGTTAGGATGCTGCGAGATGAATGGGATGCTGCATGGAGATGCATCTTGATCTCCTACATCTCCCATCTTAATACAGCATCCCTACTTAAAGCCATCTCGGACTAAGTCGATTTTTCATAAATTCATAGAAATTCATATGTAAGGATGCTGCGAGATCAATGGGATGCTGCATGGAGATGAATCTTGATCTACTCCATCTCCCATCTCAATACAGCATCCCTACTTAAAGGCATCTCGGACTTAGTCGATTTTTCATAAATTCATAGAAATTCATATGTTAGGATGCTGGGAGATGAATGGGATGCTGCATGGAGATGAATCTTGATCTTCTTCATCTCCCATCTCAATACAGCATCCCTTCTTAAAGGCATCTCGGACTTAGTCGATTTTTCATAAATTCTGAGAAATTCATATGTTAGGATGCTGCGAGATGAATGCGATGCTGCATGGAGATGAATCTTGATCTTCTTCATCTTCCATCTCAATACAGCATCCCTTCTTAAAGGCATCTCGGACTTAGTCGATTTTTCATAAATTCTAAGAAAAACATATGTTAGGATGCTGCGAGATGAATGGGATGCTGCATGGAGATGAATCTTGATCTTCTTCATCTCCCATCTTAATACAGCATCCCTACTTAAAGACATCTCGGACTTAGTCGATTTTTCATAAATTCTAAGAAAAACATATGTTAGGATGCTGCGAGATGAATGGGATGCTGCATGGAGATGAATCTTGATCGTCTGCATCTCCCATCTTAATACAGCATCCCTACCTAAAAGCATCTCGGACTTAGTCGATTTTTCATAAATTCTAAGAAAAACATATGTTAGGATGCGGCGAGATGAATGGGATGCTGAATGGAGATGAATCTTGATCTTCTCCATCTCCCATCTCAATACAGCATCCCTACTTAAAGGCATCTCGGACTTAGTCGATTTTTCATAAATTCTTAGAAAAACATATGTAAGGATGCTGCGAGATGAATGGGATGCTGCATGGAGATGAATCTTGATCTTCTTCATCTCCCATCTCAGTACAGCATCCCTACTTAAAGGCATCTCGGACTAAGTCGAAATTTCATAAATTCTAAGAAAAACATATGTAAGGATGCTGAGAGATGAATGGGATGCTGCATGGAGATGAATCTTGATCTTCTTCATCTCCCATCTTAATACAGCATCCCTACTTAAAGGCATCTCGGACTAAGTCGATTTTTCATAAATTCTTAGAAATTCATATGTAAGGATGCTGAGAGATGAATGGGATGCTGCATGGAGATGAATCTTGATCTTCTTCATCTCCCATCCTAATACAGCATCCCTACTTAAAGGCATCTCGGACTAAGTCGATTTTTCATAAATTCTAAGAAATTCATATGTTAGGATGCTAGGAGATGAATGGGATGCTGCATGGAGATGAATCTTGATCTTCTCCATCTCCCATCTCGATACAGCATCCCTACTTAAAGGCATCTCGGACTTAGTCGATTTTTCATAAATCCATAGAAATTCATATGTTAGGATGCTGGGAGATGAATGGGATGCTGCATGGAGATGAATCTTTATCTCCTACATCTCCCATCTCAATACAGCATCCCTACTTAAAGGCATCTCGGACCTAGTCGATTTTTCATAAATTCTAAGAAATTCATATGTTAGGATGCTAGGAGATGAATTAGATGCTGCATGGAGATGAATCTTGATCTTCTTCATCTGCCATCTCAATACAGCATCCCTACTTAAAGGCATCTCAGACTTAGTCGATTTTTCATAAATTCTAAGAAAAACATATGTTAGGATGCTGCGAGATGAATAGGATGCTGCATGGAGATAAATCTTGATCTTCTCCATCTCCCATCTCAATACAGCATCCCTTCTTAAAGGCATCTCGGACTTAGTCGATTTTTCATAAATTCTAAGAAATTCATATGTTAGGATGCTGCGAGATGAATTTGATGCTGCATGGAGATAAATCTTGATCTTCTTCATCTCCCATCTTAATACAGCATCCCTACTTAAAAGCATCTCGGACTTAGTCGATTTTTCATAAATTCTAAGAAAAACATATGTTAGGATGCTAGGAGATGAATGGGATGCTGCATGGAGATGAATCTTGATCTTCTTCATCTCCCGTCTAAATACAGCATCCCTACTTAAAGGCATCTCAGACTTAGTCGATTTTTCATAAATTCTAAGAAAAACATATGTTAGGATGCTGCGAGATGAATGGGATGCTGCATGGAGATAAATCTTGATCTTCTTCATCTCCCATCTCAATACAGCATCCCTACTTAAAGGCATCTCGGACTAAGTTGATTTTTCATAAATTCTAAGAAAAACATATGTTAGGATGCTGCGAGAGGAATGGGATGCTGCATGGAGATGAATCTTGATCTTCTTCATCTCCCATCTTAATACAGAATCCCTTCTTAAAGGCATCTCGGACTTAGTCGATTTTGCATAAATTCTTAGAAAAAAATATGTTAGGATGCTGCGAGATGAATGGGATGCTGCATGGAGATGAATCTTGATCTTCTTCATCTCCCATCTCAATACAGCATCCCTACTTAAAGGCATCTCGGACTTAGTCTATTTTTCATAAATTCTAAGAAAAACATATGTTAGGATGCTGGGAGATGAATGGGATGCTGCATGGAGATGAATCTTGGTCTTCTTCATCTCCCATCTTAATACAGCATCCCTACTCAAACGCATCTCGGACTTAGTCGATTATTCATAAATTCTAAGAAAAACATATGTTAGGATGCTGCGAGATGAATGGGATGCTGTATGGAGATGAATCTTGATCTTCTTCATCTCCCATCTTAATACAGCATCCCTACTTAAAGGCATCTCGGACTTAGTCGATTTTTCATAAATTCTAAGAAAAACATATGTAAGGATGCTGCGAGATGAATGGGATGCTGCATGGAGATAAATCTTGATCTTCTTCATCTCCCATCTTAATACAGCATCCCTACTTAAAGGCATCTCGGACTTAGTCGATTTTTCATAAATTCTAAGAAAAACTTATGTTAGGATGCTGCGAGATAGATGGGATGCTGCATGGAGATGAATCTTGATCTTCTACATCTCCCATCGCAATACAGCATCCCTACTTAAAGGCATCTCGGGATTAGTCTATTTTTCATAAATTCAAAGAAAAACATATGTTAGGATGCTGCGAGATGAATGGGATGCTGCGAGATGAATGGGATGCTGCATGGAGATGAATCTTGATCTTCTTCATCTCCCATCTTAATACAGCATCCCTACTTAAAGGCATCTCGGACTTAGTCGATTTTTCATAAATTCATAGAAATTCATATGTTAGGATGCTGCAAGATGAATGGGATGCTGCATGGAGATGCATCTTGATCTCCTACATCTCTCATCTCAATACAGCATCCCTACTTAAAGCCATCTCGGACTTAGTCGATTTTTCATAAATTCTAAGAAAAACATATGTTAGGATGCTGCGAGATGAATGGTATGCTGCATGGAGATGAATCTTGATCTTCTACATCTTCCATCGCAACACAGCATCCCTACTTAAAGGCATCTCGGACTTAGTCGATTTTTCATAAATTCTAAGAAAAACATATGTTAGGGTGCTGCGAGATGAATGGGATGCTGCATGGAGATGAATCTTGATCTCCTACATCTCCCATCGCAATACAGCATCCCTACTTAAAGGCATCTCGGACTTAGTCGATTTTTCATCAATTCTAAGAAAAACATATGTTAAGATGCTGCGCGATGAATGGGAAGCTGCATGGAGATGAATCTTGATCTTCTTCATCTCCCATCTCAATACAGCATCCCTACTTAAAGGCATCTCGGACTTAGTCGATTTTTCATAAATTCTAAGAAAAACATATGTTAGGATGCTGGGAGATGAATGGGATGCTGCATGGAGATGAATCTTGATCTTCTTCATCTCCCATCTTAATACAGCATCCCTGCTTAAGGGCATCTCGGACTTAGTCGATTTTTCATAAATTCTAAGAAAAACATATGTTAGGATGCTGCGAGATGAATGGGATGCTGCATGGAGATGAATCTTGATCTACTTCATCTCCCATCTTGACACAGCATCCCTACTTAAAGGCATCTCGGACTTAGTCGATTTTTCATAAATTCTAAGAAAAACATATGTTAGGATGCTGCGAGATGAATGGGATGCTGCATGGAGATGCATCTTGATCTCCTACATCTCTCATCTCAATACAGCATCCCTACTTAAAGCCATCTCGGACTTAGTCGATTTTTCATAAATTCTAAGAAAAACATATGTTAGGATGCTGCGAGATGAATGGGATGCTGCATGGAGATGAATCTTGATCTACTTCATCTCCCATCTTGACACAGCATCCCTACTTAAAGCCATCTCGGACTTAGTCGATTTTTCATAAATTCTAAGAAAAACATATGTTAGGATGCTGCGAGATGAATGGGATGCTGCATGGAGATGAATCTTGATCTACTTCATCTCCCATCTTAATACAGCATCCCTTCTTAAAGGCATCTCGGACTTAGTCGATTTTTCATAAATTCTAAGAAAAACATATGTTAGGATGCTGCGAGATGAATGGGATGCTGCGAGATGAATGGGATGCTGCATGGAGATGAATCTTGATCTTCTTCATCTCCCATCTTAATACAGCATCCCTTCTTAAAGGCATCTCGGACTTAGTCGATTTTTCATAAATTCATAGAAATTCATATGTTAGGATGCTGCAAGATGAATGGGATGCTGCATGGAGATGCATCTTGATCTCCTACATCTCTCATCTCAATACAGCATCCCTACTTAAAGCCATCTCGGACTTAGTCGATTTTTCATAAATTCTAAGAAAAACATATGTTAGGATGCTGCGAGATGAATGGTATGCTGCATGGAGATGAATCTTGATCTTCTACATCTCCCATCGCAACACAGCATCCCTACTTAAAGGCATCTCGGACTTAGTCGATTTTTCATAAATTCTAAGAAAAACATATGTTAGGATGCTGCGAGATGAATGGGATGCTGCATGGAGATGAATCTTGATCTTCTTCATCTCCCATCTTAATACAGCATCCCTACTTAAATGCATCTCGGACTTAGTCGATTTTTCATAAATTCTTAGAAAAACATATGTTAGGATGCTGCGAGATGAATGGGATGCTGCATGGAGATGAATCTTGATCTTCTTCATCTCCCATCTCAATACAGCATCCTTACTTAAGGGCATCTCGGACTTAGTCGATTTTTCATAAATTCTAAGAAAAACATATGTTAGGGTGCTGCGAGATGAATGGGATGCTGCATGGAGATGAATCTTGATCTTCTTCATCTCCCATCTCAATACAGCATCCTTACTTAAGGGCATCTCGGACTTAGTCGATTTTTCATAAATTCTAAGAAAAACATATGTTAGGATGCTGCGAGATGAATGTGATGCTGCATGAAGATGAATCTTGATCTTCTTCATCTCCCATCTTAATACAGCATCCCTACTTAAATGCATCTCGGACTTAGTCGATTTTTCATAAATTCTAAGAAATTCATATGTTAGGATGCTGCGAGATGAATGGGATGCTGCATGGAGATGAATCTTGATCTCCTACATCTCCCATCCCAACACAGCATCCCTACTTAAAGCCATCTCGGTCTTAGTCGATTTTTCATAAATTCTAAGAAAAACATATGTAAGGATGCTGCGAGATGAATGGGATGCTGCATGGAGATGAATCTTGATCTTATTCATCTACCATCTTAATACAGCATCCCTACTTAAAGGCATCTCGGACTTAATCGATTTTTCATACATTCTAAGAAAAACATATGTTACGATGCTGGGAGATGAATGGGATGCTGCATGGAGATGCATCTTGATCTTCTTCATCTTCCATCTTATTACAGCATCGCTGCTTAAAGGCATCTCGGACTTAGTCGATTTTTCATAAATTCTAAGAAAAACATATGTAAGGATGCTGGGAGATGAATGGGATGCTGCATGGAGATGAATCTTGATCTTCCTCATCTCCCATCTTAATACAGCATCCCTACTTAAAAGCATCTCGGACTTAGTCAATTTTTCATAAATTCTAAGAAAAACATATGTTAGGATGCTGCGAGATGAATGGGATGCTGCATGGAGATGAATCTTGATCTTCTACATCTCCCATTTCAATACAGCACCCCTACTTAAAGGCATCTCGGACTTAGTCGATTTTTCATAAATTCTAAGAAAAACATATGTAAGGATGCTGCGAGATGAATGGGATGCTGCATGGAGATGAATCTTGATCTTCTTCATCTCCCATCTTAATACAGCATCCCTACTTAAAGGCATCTCGGACTTAGTCGATTTTTCATAAATTCAAAGAAATTCATATGTTAGGATGCTGCGAGATGAATGGGATGCTGCATGGAGATGAATCTTGATCTTCCTCATCTCCCATCTTAATACAGCATCCCTACTTAAAAGCATCTCGGACTTAGTCGATTTTTCATAAATTCTAAGAAATACATATGTTAGGATGCTGGGAGATGAATGGGATGCTGCATGGAGATGAATCTTGATCTTCTTCATCTCCCATCTTAATACAGCATCCCTACTTAAAGGCATCTCGGACTTAGTCGATTTTTCATAAATTCATAGAAATTCATATGTTAGGATGCTGCGAGAAGAATGGGATGCTGCATGGAGATGAATCTTGATCTACTTCATCTCCCATCTTAATACAGCATCCCTACTTAAATGCATCTCGGACTTAGTCGATTTTTCATAAATTCTAAGAAAAACATATGTTAGGATGCTGCGAGATGAATGGGATGCTGCATGGAGATGAATCTTGATCTTCTTCATCTCCCATCTTAATACAGCATCCCTACTTAAATGCATCTCGGACTTAGTCGATTTTTCATAAATTCTTAGAAAAACATATGTTAGGATGCTGCGAGATGAATGGGATGCTGCATGGAGATGAATCTTGATCTTCTTCATCTCCCATCTCAATACAGCATCCTTACTTAAGGGCATCTCGGACTTAGTCGATTTTTCATAAATTCTAAGAAAAACATATGTTAGGGTGCTGCGAGATGAATGGGATGCTGCATGGAGATGAATCTTGATCTTCTTCATCTCCCATCTCAATACAGCATCCTTACTTAAGGGCATCTCGGACTTAGTCGATTTTTCATAAATTCTAAGAAAAACATATGTTAGGATGCTGCGAGATGAATGTGATGCTGCATGAAGATGAATCTTGATCTTCTTCATCTCCCATCTTAATACAGCATCCCTACTTAAATGCATCTCGGACTTAGTCGATTTTTCATAAATTCTAAGAAATTCATATGTTAGGATGCTGCGAGATGAATGGGATGCTGCATGGAGATGAATCTTGATCTCCTACATCTCCCATCCCAACACAGCATCCCTACTTAAAGCCATCTCGGTCTTAGTCGATTTTTCATAAATTCTAAGAAAAACATATGTAAGGATGCTGCGAGATGAATGGGATGCTGCATGGAGATGAATCTTGATCTTATTCATCTACCATCTTAATACAGCATCCCTACTTAAAGGCATCTCGGACTTAATCGATTTTTCATACATTCTAAGAAAAACATATGTTACGATGCTGGGAGATGAATGGGATGCTGCATGGAGATGCATCTTGATCTTCTTCATCTTCCATCTTAATACAGCATCGCTGCTTAAAGGCATCTCGGACTTAGTCGATTTTTCATAAATTCTAAGAAAAACATATGTAAGGATGCTGGGAGATGAATGGGATGCTGCATGGAGATGAATCTTGATCTTCCTCATCTCCCATCTTAATACAGCATCCCTACTTAAAAGCATCTCGGACTTAGTCAATTTTTCATAAATTCTAAGAAAAACATATGTTAGGATGCTGCGAGATGAATGGGATGCTGCATGGAGATGAATCTTGATCTTCTACATCTCCCATTTCAATACAGCACCCCTACTTAAAGGCATCTCGGACTTAGTCGATTTTTCATAAATTCTAAGAAAAACATATGTAAGGATGCTGCGAGATGAATGGGATGCTGCATGGAGATGAATCTTGATCTTCTTCATCTCCCATCTTAATACAGCATCCCTACTTAAAGGCATCTCGGACTTAGTCGATTTTTCATAAATTCATAGAAATTAATATGTTAGGATGCTGGGAGATGAATGAGATGCTGCATGCAGATGAATCTTGATCTTCTTCATCTCCCATCTTAATACAGCATCCCTACTTAAAGGCATCTCGGACTTAGTCGATTTTTCATAAATTCTAAGAAATTCATATGTTAGGATGCTGCGAGATGAATGGGATGCTGCATGGAGATGAATCTTGATCTTCTTCATCTCCCATCTCAATACAGCATCCCTACTTAAAGGCGTCTCGGACTTAGTCGATTTTTCATAAATTCATAGAAAAACATATGTTAGGATGCTGCGAGATGAATGGGATGCTGCATGGAGATAAATCTTGATCTCCTACATCTCCCATCGCAATACAGCATCCCTACTTAAAGGCATCTCGGACTTAGTCGATTTTTCATAAATTCATAGAAATTCATATGTAAGGATGCTGCGAGATGAATGGGATGCTGCATGGAGATGAATCTTGATCTTCTTCATCTCCCATCTTAATACAGCATCCCTACTTAAAGGCATCTCGGACTTAGTCGATTTTTCATAAATTCTAAGAAATTCATATGTTAGGATGCTGCGAGATGAATGGGATGCTGCATGGAGATGAATCTTGATCTTCTTCATCTCCCATCTCAATACAGCATCCCTACTTAAAGGCGTCTCGGACTTAGTCGATTTTTCATAAATTCATAGAAAAACATATGTTAGGATGCTGCGAGATGAATGGGATGCTGCATGGAGATAAATCTTGATCTCCTACATCTCCCATCGCAATACAGCATCCCTACTTAAAGGCATCTCGGACTTAGTCGATTTTTCATAAATTCATAGAAATTCATATGTTAGGATGCTGCGAGATGAATGGGATGCTGCATGGAGATGAATCTTGATCTTCTTCATCTCCCATCTTAATACAGCATCCCTACTTAAAGGCATCTTGGACTTAGTCGATTTTTCATAAATTCATAGAAATTCATATGTAAGGATGCTGCGAGATGAATGGGATGCTGCATGGAGATGAATCTTGATCTCCTACATCTCCCATCTCAATACAGCATCCCTACTTAAAGGCATCTCGGACTTAGTCGATTTTTCATAAATTCTAAGAAATTCATATGTTAGGATGCTGCGAGATGAATGGGATGCTGCATGGAGATGAATCTTGATCTCCTACATCTCCCATCTCAATACAGCATCCCTACAACAGGGTCCCATCTTAATACAGCATCCCTACTTAAAGGCATCTCGGACTTAGTCGATTTTTCATAAATTCTAAGAAAAACATATGTTAGGATGCTGCGAGATGAATGGGATGCTGCATGGAGATGAATCTTGATCTTCTCCATCTCCCATCTGAATACAGCATCCCGACTTAAAGGCATCTCGGACTGAGTCGATTTTTCATAAATTCTAAGAAAAACATATGTTAGGATGCTGCGAGATGAATGGGATGCTGCATGGAGATGAATCTTGATCTTCTTCATCTCTCATCTTAATACAGCATCCCTACTTAAAGGCATCTCGGACTTAGTCGATTTTTCATAAATTCTAAGAAAAACATATGTTAGGATGCTGCGAGATGAATGGGATGCTGCATGGAGATGAATCTTGATCTTCTTCATCTCCCATCTTAATACAGCATCCCTTCTTAAAGGCATCTCGGACTTAGTCGATTTTTCATAAATTCTAAGAAATTCATATGTTAGGATGCTGCGAGATGAATGGGATGCTGCATGGAGATTAATATTGATCTTCTTCATCTCCCATCTTAATACAGCATCCCTACTTAAAGGCATCTCGGACTTAGTCGATTTTTCATAAATTCTAAGCAGAACATATGTTAGGATGCTGCGAGATGAATGGGATGCTGCATAGAGATGAATCTTGATCTCCTACATCTCCCATCTTAATACAGCATCCCTACTTAAATGCATCTCGGACTTAGTCGATTTTTCATAAATTCTAAGAAAAACATATGTTAGGATGCTGCGAGATGAATGGGATGCTGCATGGAGATGAATCTTGATCTCCTACATCTCCCATCTCAATACAGCATCCCTACTTAAAGGCATCTCGGACTTAGTCGATTTTTCATAAATTCACAGAAATTCATATGTTAGGATGCTGGGAGATGAATGGGATGCTGCATGGAGATGAATCTTGATCTTCTTCATCTCCCATCTTAATACAGCATCCCTACTTAAAGGCATCTCGGACTTAGTCGATTTTTCATAAATTCTAAGAAATTCATATGTTAGGATGCTGGGAGATAAATGGGATGCTGCATGGAGATGAATCTTGATCTCCTACATCTCCCATCTCAATACAGCATCCCTACTTAAAGGCATCTCGGACTTATTCGATTTTTCATAAATTCTAAGAAATTCATATGTTAGGATGCTGGGAGATAAATGGGATGCTGCATGGAGATGAATCTTGATCTCCTACATCTCCCATCTCAATACAGCATCCCTACTTAAAGGCATCTCGGACTTAGTCGATTTTTCATAAATTCATAGAAATTCATATGTTAGGATGCTGCGAGATGAATGGGATGCTGCATGGAGATGAATCTTGATCTTCTTCAACTCCCATCTTAATACAGCATCCCTACTTAAAGGCATCTCGGACTTAGTCGATTTTTCATAAATTCTAAGAAATTCATATGTTAGGATGCTGGGAGATAAATGGGATGCTGCATGGAGATGAATCTTGATCTCCTACATCTCCCATCTCAATACAGCATCCCTACTTAAAGGCATCTCGGACTTAGTCGATTTTTCATAAATTCTAAGAAATTCATATGTTAGGATGCTGGGAGATAAATGGGATGCTGCATGGAGATGAATCTTGATCTCCTACATCTCCCATCTCAATACAGCATCCCTACTTAAAGGCATCTCGGACTTAGTCGATTTTTCATAAATTCATAGAAATTCATATGTTAGGATGCTGCGAGATGAATGGGATGCTGCATGGAGATGAATCTTGATCTTCTTCAACTCCCATCTTAATACAGCATCCCTACTTAAAGGCATCTCAGACTTAGTCGATTTTTCAAAAATTCTAAGAAAAACATATGTTAGGATGCTGCGAGATGAATGGGATGCTGCATGGAGATGAATCTTGATCTTCTACAACTCCCATCTTAATACAGCATCCCTAGTTGAAGGCATCTCGGACTTAGTCGATTTTTCATAAATTCTAAGAAAAACATATGTTAGGATGCTGCGAGATGAATAGGATGCTGCATGGAGATGAATCTTGATCTCCTACATCTCCCATCTCAATTCAGCATCCCTACTTAAAGGCATCTCGGACTTAGTCGATTTTTCATAAATTCTAAGAAATTCATATGTTAGGATGCTGCGAGATGAATGGGATGCTGCATGGAGATGAATCTTGATCTCCTACATCTCCCATCTTAATACAGCATCCCTACTTAAAGGCATCTCGGACTAAGTCGATTTTTCATAAATTCTAAGAAAAACATATGTTAGGATGCTGCGAGATGAATGGGATGCTGCATGGAGATGAATCTTGATCTCCTACATCTCCCATCTTAATACAGCATCCCTGCTTAAAGGCATCTCGGACTTAGTCGATTTTTCATAAATTCTAAGAAATTCATATGTTAGGATGCTGCGAGATGAATGGGATGCTGCATGGAGATGAATCTTGATCTCCTACATCTCCCATCTTAATACAGCATCACTACTTAAAGGCATCTCGGACTTAGTCGATTTTTCATAAATTCTAAGAAATTCATATGTTAGGATGCTGCGAGATGAATGGGATGCTGCATGGAGATGAATCTTGATCTCCTACATCTCCCATCTTAATACAGCATCCCTACTTAAAGGCATCTCGGACTTAGTCGATTTTTCATAAATTCTAAGAAATTCATATGTTAGGATGCTGCGAGATGAATGGGATGCTGCATGGAGATGAATCTTTATCTCCTACATCTCCCATCTCAATACAGCATCCCTACAACAGGGTCCCTACTTAAAGCATCCCTACTTAAAGGCATCTCGGACTTAGTCGATTTTTCATAAATTCTAAGAAAAACATATGTTAGGATGCTGCGAGATGAATGGGATGCTGCATGGAGATGAATCTTGATCTTCTCCATCTCCCATCTGAATACAGCATCCCTTCTTAAAGGCATCTCGGACTGAGTCGATTTTTCATAAATTCTAAGAAAAACATATGTTAGGATGCTGCGAGATGAATGGGATGCTGCATGGAGATGAATCTTGATCTTCTTCATCTCTCATCTTAATACAGCATCCCTACTTAAAGGCATCTCGGACTTAGTCGATTTTTCATAAATTCTAAGAAAAACATATGTTAGGATGCTGCGAGATGAATGGGATGCTGCATGGAGATGAATCTTGATCTTCTTCATCTCCCATCTTAATACAGCATCCCTTCTTAAAGGCATCTCGGACTTAGTCGATTTTTCATAAATTCTAAGAAATTCATATGTTAGGATGCTGCGAGATGAATGGGATGCTGCATGGAGATTAATATTGATCTTCTTCATCTCCCATCTTAATACAGCATCCCTACTTAAAGGCATCTCGGACTTAGTCGATTTTTCATAAATTCTAAGCAGAACATATGTTAGGATGCTGCGAGATGAATGGGATGCTGCATAGAGATGAATCTTGATCTCCTACATCTCCCATCTTAATACAGCATCCCTACTTAAAGGCATCTCGGACTTAGTCGATTTTTCATAAATTCTAAGAAAAACATATGTTAGGATGCTGCGAGATGAATGGGATGCTGCATGGAGATGAATCTTGATCTCCTACATCTCCCATCTCAATACAGCATCCCTACTTAAAGGCATCTCGGACTTAGTCGATTTTTCATAAATTCACAGAAATTCATATGTTAGGATGCTGGGAGATGAATGGGATGCTGCATGGAGATGAATCTTGATCTTCTTCATCTCCCATCTTAATACAGCATCCCTACTTAAAGGCATCTCGGACTTAGTCGATTTTTCATAAATTCTAAGAAATTCATATGTTAGGATGCTGGGAGATAAATGGGATGCTGCATGGAGATGAATCTTGATCTCCTACATCTCCCATCTCAATACAGCATCCCTACTTAAAGGCATCTCGGACTTAGTCGATTTTTCATAAATTCATAGAAATTCATATGTTAGGATGCTGCGAGATGAATGGGATGCTGCATGGAGATGAATCTTGATCTTCTTCAACTCCCATCTTAATACAGCATCCCTACTTAAAGGCATCTCAGACTTAGTCGATTTTTCATAAATTCTAAGAAAAACATATGTTAGGATGCTGCGAGATGAATGGGATGCTGCATGGAGATGAATCTTGATCTTCTACAACTCCCATCTTAATACAGCATCCCTAGTTAAAGGCATCTCGGACTTAGACGAATTTTCATAAATTCTAAGAAAAACATATGTTAGGATGCTGCGAGATGAATGGGATGCTGCATGGAGATGAATCTTGATCTTCTTCATCTCCCATCTAAATACAGCATCCCTAGTTAAAGGCATCTCGGACTTAGACGATTTTTCATAAATTCTGAGAAAAACATATGTAAGGATGCTGCGAGATGAATGGGATGCTGCATTGAGATGAATCTTGATCTCTTACATCTCCCATCTCAATACAGCATCCCTATTTAAAGCCATCTCGGACTTAGTCGATTTTTCATAAATTCATAGAAATTCATATGTTAGGATGCTGGGAGATAAATGGGATGCTGCATGGAGATGAATCTTGATCTCCTACATCTCCCATCTCAATACAGCATCCCTATTTAAAGGCATCTCGGACTTAGTCGATTTTTCATAAATTCATAGAAATTCATATGTTAGGATGCTGGGAGATGAATGGGATGCTGCATGGAGATGAATCTTGATCTTCTTCATCTCCCATCTTAATACAGCATCCCTACTTAAAGGCATCTCGGACTTAGTCGATTTTTCATAAATTCTAAGCAGAACATATGTTAGGATGCTGCGAGATGAATGGGATGCTGCATAGAGATGAATCTTGATCTCCTACATCTCCCATCTTAATACAGCATCCCTACTTAAATGCATCTCGGACTTAGTCGATTTTTCATAAATTCTAAGAAAAACATATGTTAGGATGCTGCGAGATGAATGGGATGCTGCATGGAGATGAATCTTGATCTTCTTCATCTCCCATCTTAATACAGCATCCCTAGTTAAAGGCATCTCGGACTTAGTCGATTTTTCATAAATTCTGAGAAAATCATATGTTAGGATGCTGCGAGATGAATGGGATGCTGCATGGAGATGAATCTTGATCTTCTTCATCTCCCATCTAAATACAGCATCCCTAGTTAAAGGCATCTCGGACTTAGACGAATTTTCATAAATTCTAAGAAAAACATATGTTAGGATGCTGCGAGATGAATGGGATGCTGCATGGAGATGAATCTTGATCTTCTTCATCTCCCATCTAAATACAGCATCCCTAGTTAAAGGCATCTCGGACTTAGACGATTTTTCATAAATTCTAAGAAAAACATATGTAAGGATGCTGCGAGATGAATGGGATGCTGCATTGAGATGAATCTTGATCTCTTACATCTCCCATCTCAATACAGCATCCCTATTTAAAGCCATCTCGGACTTAGTCGATTTTTCATAAATTCATAGAAATTCATATGTTAGGATGCTGGGAGATAAATGGGATGCTGCATGGAGATGAATCTTGATCTCCTACATCTCCCATCTCAATACAGCATCCCTATTTAAAGGCATCTCGGACTTAGTCGATTTTTCATAAATTCATAGAAATTCATATGTTAGGATGCTGGGAGATGAATGGGATGCTGCATGGAGATGAATCTTGATCTTCTTCATCTCCCATCTTAATACAGCATCCCTACTTAAATGCATCTCGGACTTAGTCGATTTTTCATAAATTCTAAGAAATTCATATGTTAGGATGCTGGGAGATGAATGGGATGCTGCATGGAGATGAATCTTGATCTCCTACATCTCCCATCTCAATACAGCATCCCTACCTAAAGGCATCTCGGACTTATTCGATTTTTCATAAATTCATAGAAATTCATATGTTAGGATGCTGGGAGATGAATGGGATGCTGCATGGAGATGAATCTTGATCTTCTCCATCTCCCATCTTAAAAAAGCATCCCTACTTAAAGGCATCTCGGACTTAGTCGATTTTTCATAAATTCTAAGAAATTCATATGTTAGGATGCTGGGAGATAAATGGGATGCTGCATGGAGATGAATCTTGATCTCCTACATCTCCCATCTCAATACAGCATCCCTACTTAAAGGCATCTCGGACTTAGTCGATTTTTCATAAATTCATAGAAATTCATATGTTAGGATGCTGCGAGATGAATGGGATGCTGCATGGAGATGAATCTTGATCTCCTACATCTCTCATCTCAATACAGCATCCCTACTTAAAGCCATCTCGGACTTAGTCGATTTTTCATAAATTCATAGAAATTCATATGTTAGGATGCTGCGAGATGAATGGGATGCTGCATGGAGATGAATCTTGATCTCCTACATCTCTCATCTTAATACAGCATCCCTACTTAAATGCATCTCGGACTTAGTCGATTTTTCATAAATTCATAGAAATTCATATGTTAGGATGCTGCGAGATGCATGGGATGCTGCATGGAGATGCATCTTGATCTCCTACATCTCCCATCTTAATACAGCATTACTACTTAAAGCCATCTCGGACTTAGTCGATTTTTCATAAATTCTAAGAAATTCATATGTTAGGATGCTGGGAGATGAATGGGATGCTGCATGGAGATGAATCCGCCGTTTCCGCCATAGAAATTCATATGTTAGGATGCTGCGAGATGAATGGGATGCTGCATGGAGATGAATCTTGATCTCCTACATCTCTCATCTCAATACAGCATCCCTACTTAAAGGCATCTCGGACTTAGTCGATTTTTCATAAATTCATAGAAATTCATATGTTAGGATGCTGGGAGATGAATGGGATGCTGCATGGATATGAATCTTGATCTCCTACATCTCCCATCTTAATACAGCATCCCTACTTAAAGCCATCTCGGACTTAGTCGATTTTTCATAAATTCATATAAATTCATATGTTAGGATGCTGGGAGATGAATGGGATGCTGCATGGAGATGAATCTTGATCTCCTACATCTCCCATCTTAATACAGCATCCCTACTTAAAGCCATCTCGGACTTAGTCGATTTTTCATAAATTCTAAGAAATTCATATGTTAGGATGCTGGGAGATGAATGGGATGCTGCATAGAGATGAATCTTGATCTCCTACATCTCCCATCTTAATACAGCATCCCTACTTAAAGCCATCTCGGACTTAGTCGATTTTTCATAAATTCTAAGAAATTCATATGTTAGGATGCTGGGAGATGAATGGGATGCTGCATGGAGATGAATCTTGATCTCCTACATCTCCCATCTCAATACAGCATCCCTACTTGAAGGCATCTCGGACTTAGTCGATTTTTCATAAATTCATAGAAATTCATATGTTAGGATGCTGCGAGATGAATGGGATGCTGCATGGAGATGAATCTTGATCTTCTTCATCTCCCATCTTAATACAGCATCCCTACTTAAAGGCATCTCGGACCTAGTCGATTTTTCATAAATTCATAGAAAAACATATGTTAGGATGCTGGGAGATGAATGGGATGCTGCATGGAGATGAATCTTGATCTTATTCATCTCCCATCTCAATACAGCATCCCTACTTAAAGGCATCTCGGACTTAGTCGATTTTTCATAAATTCTAAGAAAAACATATGTTAGGATGCTGCGAGATGAATAAGATGCTGCATGGAGATGAATCTTGATCTTCTTCATCTCCCATCTTAATACAGCATCCCTACTTAAAGGCATCTCGGACTTAGTCGATTTTTCATAAATTCTAAGAAAAACTTATGTTAGGATGCTGCGAGATAAATGGGATGCTGCATGGAGATGAATCTTGATCTTCTTCATCTCCAATCTTAAAACAGCATCCCTGCTTAAAGGCATCTCGGACTTAGTCGATTTTTCATAAATTCTAAAAAAAAACATATGTTAGGATGCTGCGAGATGAATGGGATGCTGCATGGAGATGAATCTTGATCTTCTTCATCTCCCATCTTAATACAGCATCCCTACTTAAAGGCATCTCGGACTTAGTCGATTTTTCATAATAAGAAATTCATATGTTAGGATTCTGTGAGATGAATGGGATGCTGCATGGAGATGAATCTTGATCTTCTTCATCTCCCATCTTAATACAGCATCCCTACTTAAAGGCATCTCGGACCTAGTCGATTTTTCATAAATTCTAAGAAATTCATATGTTAGGATGCTGCGAGATAAATGGGATGCTGCCTGGAGATGAATCTTGATCTCCTACATCTCCCATCTCAATACAGCATTCCTACTTAAAGCCATCTCGGACTTAGTCGATTTTTCATAAATTCTAAGAAATTGATATGTTAGGATGCTGCGAGATGAATGGGATGCTGCATGGAGATGCATCTTGATCTCCTACATCTCCCATCTTAATACAGCATCCCTACTTAAAGCCATCTCGGACTTAGTCGATTTTTCATAAATTCTGAGAAAAACATATGTTAGGATGCTGGGAGATGAATGGGATGCTGCATGGAGATGAATCTTGATCTTCTTCATCTCCCATCTTAGTACAGCATCCCTACTTGAAGGCATCTCGGACTTAGTCGATTTTTCATAAATTCTAAGAAATTCATACGTTAGGATGCTGGGAGATGAATGAAATGCTGCATGGAGATGAATCTGGATCTCCTACATCTCCCATCTCAATACAGCATCCCTACTTAAAGGCATCTCGGACTTAGTCGATTTTTCATAAATTCATAGAAATTCATATGTTAGGATGCTGCGAGATGAATGGGATGCTGCATGGAGATGAATCTTGATCTTCTTCATCTCCCATCTTAATACAGCATCCCTACTTACAGGCATCTCGGAGTCAGTCGATTTTTCATAACTTCTAAGTAAAACATATGTTAGGATGCTGCGAGATGAATGAGATGCTGCATGGAGATGAATCTTGATCTTCTTCATCTCCCATCTTAATACAGCATCCCTACTTAAAGGCATCTCGGACTTAGTCGATTTTTCATAAATTCTAAGAAATTCATATGTTAGGATGCTGGGAGATGAATGGGATGCTGCATGGAGATGAATCTTGATCTCCTACATCTCCCATCTTAATACAGCATCCCTACTTAAAGCCATCTCGGACTTAGTCGATTTTTCATAAATTCTAAGAAATTCATATGTTAGGATGCTGGGAGATGAATGGGATGCTGCATGGAGATGAATGTTGATCTCCTACATCGCTCATCTCAATACAGCATCCTTACTTAAAGCCATCTCGGACTTAGTCGATTTTTCATAAATTGTAAGAAAAACATATGTTAGGATGCTGCGAGATGAATGAGATGCTGCATGGAGATGAATCTTGATCTTCTTCATCTCCCATCTTAATACAGCATCCCTACTTAAAGGCATCTCGGACTTAGTCGATTTTTCATAAATTCTAAGAAATTCATATGTTAGGATGCTGCGAGATGAATGGGATGCTGCATGGAGATGAATCTTGATCTCCTACATCTCCCATCTTAATACAGCATCCCTGCTTAAAGGCATCTCGGACTTAGTCGATTTTTCATAAATTCTAAGAAATTCATATGTTAGGATGCTGCGAGATGAATGGGATGCTGCATGGAGATGAATCTTGATCTCCTACATCTCCCATCTTAATACAGCATCACTACTTAAAGGCATCTCGGACTTAGTCGATTTTTCATAAATTCTAAGAAATTCATATGTTAGGATGCTGCGAGATGAATGGGATGCTGCATGGAGATGAATCTTGATCTCCTACATCTCCCATCTTAATACAGCATCCCTACTTAAAGGCATCTCGGACTTAGTCGATTTTTCATAAATTCTAAGAAATTCATATGTTAGGATGCTGCGAGATGAATGGGATGCTGCATGGAGATGAATCTTTATCTCCTACATCTCCCATCTCAATACAGCATCCCTACAACAGGGTCCCTACTTAAAGCATCCCTACTTAAAGGCATCTCGGACTTAGTCGATTTTTCATAAATTCTAAGAAAAACATATGTTAGGATGCTGCGAGATGAATGGGATGCTGCATGGAGATGAATCTTGATCTTCTCCATCTCCCATCTGAATACAGCATCCCTTCTTAAAGGCATCTCGGACTGAGTCGATTTTTCATAAATTCTAAGAAAAACATATGTTAGGATGCTGCGAGATGAATGGGATGCTGCATGGAGATGAATCTTGATCTTCTTCATCTCTCATCTTAATACAGCATCCCTACTTAAAGGCATCTCGGACTTAGTCGATTTTTCATAAATTCTAAGAAAAACATATGTTAGGATGCTGCGAGATGAATGGGATGCTGCATGGAGATGAATCTTGATCTTCTTCATCTCCCATCTTAATACAGCATCCCTTCTTAAAGGCATCTCGGACTTAGTCGATTTTTCATAAATTCTAAGAAATTCATATGTTAGGATGCTGCGAGATGAATGGGATGCTGCATGGAGATTAATATTGATCTTCTTCATCTCCCATCTTAATACAGCATCCCTACTTAAAGGCATCTCGGACTTAGTCGATTTTTCATAAATTCTAAGCAGAACATATGTTAGGATGCTGCGAGATGAATGGGATGCTGCATAGAGATGAATCTTGATCTCCTACATCTCCCATCTTAATACAGCATCCCTACTTAAATGCATCTCGGACTTAGTCGATTTTTCATAAATTCTAAGAAAAACATATGTTAGGATGCTGGGAGATGAATGGGATGCTGAATGGAGATGAATCTTGATCTTCTTCATCTCCCATCTTAATACAGCATCCCTACTTAAAGGCATCTCGGACTTAGTCGATTTTTCATAAAATCTAAGAAAAACATATGTTAGGATGCTGCGAGATGAATGGGATGCCGCATGGAGATGAATCTTGATCTTCTCCAACTCCCATCTTAATACAGCATCCCTACTTAAAGGCTTCTCGGACTTAGTCGATTTTTCATAAATTCTAAGAAAAACATATGTTAGGGTGCTGGGAGATGAATGGGATGCTGCATGGAGATGAATCTTGATCTCCTACATCTCCCATCTCAATACAGCATCCCTACTTAAAGGCATCTCGGACTTAGTCGATTTTTCATAAATTCATAGAAATTCATATGTTAGGATGCTGCGAGATTAATGGGATGCTGCATGGAGATGAATCTTGATCTTCTTCATCTTCCGTCTTAATACAGCATCCCTACTTAAAGGCATCTCGGACTTAGTCGATTTTTGATAAATTCTAAGAAAAACATATGTAAGGATGCTGCGAGATGAATAAGATGCTGCATGGAGATGAATCTTGATCTTCTTCATCTCCGGTCCTAATACATCATCCCTACTTATAGGCATCTCGGACTTAGTCGATTTTTCATAAATATAAAGAAATTCATATGTTAGGATGCTGCGAGATGAATGGGATGCTGCATGGAGATGAATCTTGATCTTCTTCATCTCCCATCTTAATACAGCATCCCTACTTAAAGGCATCTCAGACTTAGTCGATTTTTCATAAATTCTAAGAAAAACATATGTTAGGATGCTGCGAGATGAATGGGATGCTGCATGGAGATGAATCTTGATCTTCTTCATCTCCGGTCCTAATACAGCATCCCTACTTAAAGGCATCTCGGACTTTGTTGATTTTTCATAAATCCTAAGATAAACATATGTTAGGATGCTGCGAGATGAATGGGATGCTGCATGGAGATGAATCTTGACCTTCTTCATCTCCCATCTCAATACAGCATCCCTACTTAAAGGCATCTCGGACTTAGTCGATTTTTCATAAATTCTAAGAAATTCATATGTTAGGATGCTGGGAGATGAATAAGATGCTGCATGGAGATGAATCTTGATCTCCTACATCTCCCATCTCAATACAGCATCCCTACTTAAAGGCATCTCGGACTTAGTCGATTTTTCATAAATATAAAGAAATTCATATGTTAGGATGCTAGGAGATGAATGGGATGCTGCATGGAGATGAATCTTGATCTCCTACATCTCCCATCTTAATACAGCATCCCTACTTAAAGGCATCTCGGACTTAGTCGATTTTTCATAAATTCTAAGAAATTCATATGTTAGGATGCTGCGAGATGAATGGGATGCTGCATGGAGATGAATCTTTATCTCCTACATCTCCCATCTCAATACAGCATCCCTACAACAGGGTCCCTACTTAAAGCATCCCTACTTAAAGGCATCTCGGACTTAGTCGATTTTTCATAAATTCTAAGAAATTCATATGTTAGGATGCTGCGAGATGAATGGGATGCTGCATGGAGATGAATCTTGATCTTCTTCATCTCCCATCTTAATACAGCATCCCTACTTACAGGCATCTCGGAGTCAGTCGATTTTTCATAAATTCTAAGAAAAACATATGTTAGGATGCTGGGAGATGAATGGGATGCTGCATGGAGATGAATCTTGATCTTATTCATCTCCCATCTCAATACAGCATCCCTACTTAAAGGCATCTCGGACTTAGTCGATTTTTCATAAATTCTTAGAAAAACATATGTTAGGATGCTGCGAGATGAATGGGATGCTGCATGGAGATGAATCTTGATCTTCTTCATCTCCCATCTCAATACAGCATCCTTACTTAAGGGCATCTCGGACTTAGTCGATTTTTCATAAATTCTAAGAAAAACATATGTTAGGGTGCTGCGAGATGAATGGGATGCTGCATGGAGATGAATCTTGATCTTCTTCATCTCCCATCTCAATACAGCATCCTTACTTAAGGGCATCTCGGACTTAGTCGATTTTTCATAAATTCTAAGAAAAACATATGTTAGGATGCTGCGAGATGAATGTGATGCTGCATGAAGATGAATCTTGATCTTCTTCATCTCCCATCTTAATACAGCATCCCTACTTAAATGCATCTCGGACTTAGTCGATTTTTCATAAATTCTAAGAAATTCATATGTTAGGATGCTGCGAGATGAATGGGATGCTGCATGGAGATGAATCTTGATCTCCTACATCTCCCATCCCAACACAGCATCCCTACTTAAAGCCATCTCGGTCTTAGTCGATTTTTCATAAATTCTAAGAAAAACATATGTAAGGATGCTGCGAGATGAATGGGATGCTGCATGGAGATGAATCTTGATCTTATTCATCTACCATCTTAATACAGCATCCCTACTTAAAGGCATCTCGGACTTAATCGATTTTTCATACATTCTAAGAAAAACATATGTTACGATGCTGGGAGATGAATGGGATGCTGCATGGAGATGCATCTTGATCTTCTTCATCTTCCATCTTATTACAGCATCGCTGCTTAAAGGCATCTCGGACTTAGTCGATTTTTCATAAATTCTAAGAAAAACATATGTAAGGATGCTGGGAGATGAATGGGATGCTGCATGGAGATGAATCTTGATCTTCCTCATCTCCCATCTTAATACAGCATCCCTACTTAAAAGCATCTCGGACTTAGTCAATTTTTCATAAATTCTAAGAAAAACATATGTTAGGATGCTGCGAGATGAATGGGATGCTGCATGGAGATGAATCTTGATCTTCTACATCTCCCATTTCAATACAGCACCCCTACTTAAAGGCATCTCGGACTTAGTCGATTTTTCATAAATTCTAAGAAAAACATATGTAAGGATGCTGCGAGATGAATGGGATGCTGCATGGAGATGAATCTTGATCTTCTTCATCTCCCATCTTAATACAGCATCCCTACTTAAAGGCATCTCGGACTTAGTCGATTTTTCATAAATTCTAAGAAATTCATATGTTAGGATGCTGCGAGATGAATGGGATGCTGCATGGAGATGAATCTTGATCTTCCTCATCTCCCATCTTAATACAGCATCCCTACTTAAAAGCATCTCGGACTTAGTCGATTTTTCATAAATTCTAAGAAATACATATGTTAGGATGCTGGGAGATGAATGGGATGCTGCATGGAGATGAATCTTGATCTTCTTCATCTCCCATCTTAATACAGCATCCCTACTTAAAGGCATCTCGGACTTAGTCGATTTTTCATAAATTCATAGAAATTCATATGTTAGGATGCTGCGAGAAGAATGGGATGCTGCATGGAGATGAATCTTGATCTACTTCATCTCCCATCTTAATACAGCATCCCTACTTAAATGCATCTCGGACTTAGTCGATTTTTCATAAATTCTAAGAAAAACATATGTTAGGATGCTGCGAGATGAATGGGATGCTGCATGGAGATGAATCTTGATCTTCTTCATCTCCCATCTTAATACAGCATCCCTACTTAAATGCATCTCGGACTTAGTCGATTTTTCATAAATTCTTAGAAAAACATATGTTAGGATGCTGCGAGATGAATGGGATGCTGCATGGAGATGAATCTTGATCTTCTTCATCTCCCATCTCAATACAGCATCCTTACTTAAGGGCATCTCGGACTTAGTCGATTTTTCATAAATTCTAAGAAAAACATATGTTAGGGTGCTGCGAGATGAATGGGATGCTGCATGGAGATGAATCTTGATCTTCTTCATCTCCCATCTCAATACAGCATCCTTACTTAAGGGCATCTCGGACTTAGTCGATTTTTCATAAATTCTAAGAAAAACATATGTTAGGATGCTGCGAGATGAATGTGATGCTGCATGAAGATGAATCTTGATCTTCTTCATCTCCCATCTTAATACAGCATCCCTACTTAAATGCATCTCGGACTTAGTCGATTTTTCATAAATTCTAAGAAATTCATATGTTAGGATGCTGCGAGATGAATGGGATGCTGCATGGAGATGAATCTTGATCTCCTACATCTCCCATCCCAACACAGCATCCCTACTTAAAGCCATCTCGGTCTTAGTCGATTTTTCATAAATTCTAAGAAAAACATATGTAAGGATGCTGCGAGATGAATGGGATGCTGCATGGAGATGAATCTTGATCTTATTCATCTACCATCTTAATACAGCATCCCTACTTAAAGGCATCTCGGACTTAATCGATTTTTCATACATTCTAAGAAAAACATATGTTACGATGCTGGGAGATGAATGGGATGCTGCATGGAGATGCATCTTGATCTTCTTCATCTTCCATCTTAATACAGCATCGCTGCTTAAAGGCATCTCGGACTTAGTCGATTTTTCATAAATTCTAAGAAAAACATATGTAAGGATGCTGGGAGATGAATGGGATGCTGCATGGAGATGAATCTTGATCTTCCTCATCTCCCATCTTAATACAGCATCCCTACTTAAAAGCATCTCGGACTTAGTCAATTTTTCATAAATTCTAAGAAAAACATATGTTAGGATGCTGCGAGATGAATGGGATGCTGCATGGAGATGAATCTTGATCTTCTACATCTCCCATTTCAATACAGCACCCCTACTTAAAGGCATCTCGGACTTAGTCGATTTTTCATAAATTCTAAGAAAAACATATGTAAGGATGCTGCGAGATGAATGGGATGCTGCATGGAGATGAATCTTGATCTTCTTCATCTCCCATCTTAATACAGCATCCCTACTTAAAGGCATCTCGGACTTAGTCGATTTTTCATAAATTCATAGAAATTAATATGTTAGGATGCTGGGAGATGAATGGGATGCTGCATGGAGATGAATCTTGATCTTCTTCATCTCCCATCTTAATACAGCATCCCTACTTAAAGGCATCTCGGACTTAGTCGATTTTTCATAAATTCTAAGAAATTCATATGTTAGGATGCTGCGAGATGAATGGGATGCTGCATGGAGATGAATCTTGATCTTCTTCATCTCCCATCTCAATACAGCATCCCTACTTAAAGGCGTCTCGGACTTAGTCGATTTTTCATAAATTCATAGAAAAACATATGTTAGGATGCTGCGAGATGAATGGGATGCTGCATGGAGATAAATCTTGATCTCCTACATCTCCCATCGCAATACAGCATCCCTACTTAAAGGCATCTCGGACTTAGTCGATTTTTCATAAATTCATAGAAATTCATATGTAAGGATGCTGCGAGATGAATGGGATGCTGCATGGAGATGAATCTTGATCTTCTTCATCTCCCATCTTAATACAGCATCCCTACTTAAAGGCATCTCGGACTTAGTCGATTTTTCATAAATTCTAAGAAATTCATATGTTAGGATGCTGCGAGATGAATGGGATGCTGCATGGAGATGAATCTTGATCTTCTTCATCTCCCATCTCAATACAGCATCCCTACTTAAAGGCGTCTCGGACTTAGTCGATTTTTCATAAATTCATAGAAAAACATATGTTAGGATGCTGCGAGATGAATGGGATGCTGCATGGAGATAAATCTTGATCTCCTACATCTCCCATCGCAATACAGCATCCCTACTTAAAGGCATCTCGGACTTAGTCGATTTTTCATAAATTCATAGAAATTCATATGTTAGGATGCTGCGAGATGAATGGGATGCTGCATGGAGATGAATCTTGATCTTCTTCATCTCCCATCTTAATACAGCATCCCTACTTAAAGGCATCTCGGACTTAGTCGATTTTTCATAAATTCTAAGAAATTCATATGTTAGGATGCTGCGAGATGAATGGGATGCTGCATGGAGATGAATCTTGATCTTCTTCATCTCCCATCTAAATACAGCATCCCTACGAAAAGGCATCTCGGACTTAGTCGATTTTTCATAAATTCTAAGAAAAACATATGTTAGGATGCTGCGAGATGAATGGGATGCTGCATGGAGATGAATCTTGATCTTCTTCATCTCTCATCTTAATACAGCATCCCTACTTAAAGGCATCTCCGACTTAGTCGATTTTTCATAAATTCTAAGAAAAACATATGTTAGGATGCTGCGAGATGAATGGGATGCTGCATGGAGATGAATCTTGATCTTCTTCATCTCCCATCTTAATACAGCATCCCTACTTAAAGGCATCGCGGACTTAGTCGATTTTTCATAAATTCTAAGAAATTCATATGTTAGGATGCTGGGAGATGAATGGGATGCTGCATGGAGATGAATCTTGATCTCCTACATCTCCCATCTCAATACAGCATCCCTACTTAAAGGCATCTCGGACTTATTCGATTTTTCATAAATTCATAGAAATTCATATGTTAGGATGCTGGGAGATGAATGGGATGCTGCATGGAGATGAATCTTGATCTTCTCCATCTCCCATCTCAATACAGCATCCCTACTTAAAGGCATCTCGGACTTAGTCGATTTTTCATAAATTCTAAGAAATTCATATGTTAGGATGCTGGGAGATAAATGGGATGCTGCATGGAGATGAATCTTGATCTCCTACATCTCCCATCTCAATACAGCATCCCTACTTAAAGGCATCTCGGACTTAGTCGATTTTTCATAAATTCATAGAAATTCATATGTTAGGATGCTGGGAGATGAATGGGATGCTGCATGGAGATGAATCTTGATCTTCTTCATCTCCCATCTTAATACAGCATCCCTACTTAAATGCATCTCGGACTTAGTCGATTTTTCATAAATTCTAAGAAATTCATATGTTAGGATGCTGGGAGATGAATGGGATGCTGCATGGAGATGAATCTTGATCTCCTACATCTCCCATCTCAATACAGCATCCCTACCTAAAGGCATCTCGGACTTATTCGATTTTTCATAAATTCATAGAAATTCATATGTTAGGATGCTGGGAGATGAATGGGATGCATAGGAGATGAATCTTGATCTTCTCCATCTCCCATCCTAAAACAGCATCCCTACTTAAAGGCATCTCGGACTTAGTCGATTTTTCATAAATTCTAAGAAATTCATATGTTAGGATGCTGCGAGATGAACGGGATGCTGCATGGAGATGATTCTTGATCTTCTTCATCTCCCATCTCAATACAGCATCCCTACTTAAAGGCATCTCGGACTTAGTCGATTTTTCATAATCTCCTAGAAAAACATATGTTAGGATGCTGCGAGATGAATGGGATGCTGCATGGAGATGAATCTTGATCTTCTTCATCTTCCATCTCAATACAGCATCCCTACTTGAATGCATCTCGGACTTAGTCGATTTTTCATAAATTCTAAGAAAAACATATGTTAGGATGCTGCGAGATGAATGGGATGCTGCAAGGAGATGAATCTTGATCTTCTTCATCTCCCATCTTAATACAGCATCCCTACTTAAAGGCATCTGGGACTTAGTCGATTTTTCATAAATTCTAAGAAAAACATATGTAAGGATGCTGCGAGGTGAATGGGATGCTGCATGGAGATGAATCTTGATCTTCTTCATCTCCCATCTTAATACAGCATCCCTACTTAAAGGCATCTCGGACTTAGTCGATTTTTCATAAATTCTTAGAAATTCATATGTTAGGATGCTGCAAGATGAATGGGATGCTGCATGGAGATGAATCTTGATCTTCTTTCTCTCCCATCTTTATACAGCATCCCTACTTAAATGCATCTCGGACTTAGTCGATTTTTCATTAATTCTAAGAAAAACATATGTTAGGATGCTGCGAGATGAATGGGATGCTGCAAGGAGATGAATCTTGATCTTCTTCATCTCCCATCTTAATACAGCATCCCTACTTAAAGGCATCTGGGACTTAGTCGATTTTTCATAAATTCTAAGAAAAACATATGTTAGGATGCTGGGAGATGAATGGGATGCTGCATGGAGATGAATCTTGATCTTCTTCATCTCCCATCTCAATACAGCAACCCTACTTAAAGGAATCTCGGACTTAGTCGATTTTTCGTAAATTCTAAGAAAAACATATGTTAGGATGCTGCGAGATGAATGGGATGCTGCATGGAGATGAATCTTGATCTTCTTCATCTCCCGTCTTAATACAGCATCCCTACTTAAAGGCATCTCGGACTTAGTCGATTTTTCATAAATTCTAAGAAAAACATATGTTAGGATGCTGCGAGATGAATGGGATGCTGCATGGAGATGAATCTTGATTTTTTACATCTCCCATCTTAATACAGCATCCCTACTTAAAGCCATCTCGGACTTAGTCGATTTTTCATAAATTCATAGAAATTCATATGTTAGGATGCTGCGAGATGAATGGGATGCTGCATGGAGATGAATCTTGATCTCCTTCATCTCCCATCTCAATACAGCATCCCTACTTAAAGGCATCTCGGACTTAGTCGATTTTTCATAAATTCTAAAAAATTCATATGTTAGAATGCTGGGAGATGAATAAGATGCTGCATGGAGATGAATCTTGATCTCCTACATCTCCCATCTCAATACAGCATCCCTACTTAAAGGCATCTCGGACTTAGTCGATTTTTCATAAATTCATAGAAATTCATATGTTAGGATGCTGCGAGATGAATGGGATGCTGCATGGAGATGAATCTTGATCTCCTACATCTCCCATCTCAATACAGCATCCCTTCTTAAAGGCATCTCGGACTTAGTCGGTTTTTCATAAATTCTAAGAAATTCATATGTAAGGATGCTGCGAGATGAATGGGATGCTGCATGGAGATGAATCTTGATCTCCTACATCTCCCATCTCAATACAGCATCCCTTCTTAAAGGCATCTCGGACTTAGTCGATTTTTCATAAATTCTAAGAAATTCATATGTTAGGATGCTGCGAGATGAATGGGATGCTGCATGGAGATGAATCTTGATCTCCTACATCTCCCATCTCAATACAGCATCCCTTCTTAAAGGCATCTCGGACTTAGTCGATTTTTTATAAATTTTAAGAAATTCATATGTTAGGATGCTGCGAGATGAATGGGATGCTGCATGGAGATGAATCTTGATCTTCTTCATCTCCCATCTCAATACAGCATCCGTACTTAAAGGCATCTCGGACTTAGTCGATTTTTCATAAATTCTAAGAAATTCATATGTAAGGATGCTGCGAGATGAATGGGATGCTGCATGGAGATGAATCTTGATCTTCTTCATCTCCCATCTTAATACAGCATCCCTACTTATAGGCATCTCGGACTTAGTCGATTTTTCATAAATTCTAAGAAAAACATATGTTTGGATGCTGCGAGATGAATGGGATGCTGCATGGAGATGAATCTTGATCTTCTTCATCTCCCATCTTAATACAGCATCCCTACTTAAAGGCATCTCGGACTTAGTCGATTTTTCATAAATTCTAAGAAAAACATATGTTAGGATGCTGCGAGATGAATGGGATGCTGCATGAAGATGAATCTTGATCTTCTTCATCTCCCATCTTAATACAGCATCCCTACTTAAATGCATCTCGGACTTAGTCGATTTTTCATAAATTCTAAGAAATTCATATGTTGGGATGCTGCGAGATGAATGGGATGCTGCATGGAGATGAATCTTGATCTTCTTCATCTCCCATCTTAATACAGCATCCCTACTTATAGGCATCTCGGACTTAGTCGATTTTTCATAAATTCTAAGAAATTCATATGTAAGGATGCTGCGAGATGAATGGGATGCTGCATGGAGATGAATCTTGATCTTCTTCATCTCCCATCTCAATACAGCATCCGTACTTAAAGGCATCTCGGACTTAGTCGATTTTTCATAAATTCTAAGAAATTCATATGTTAGGATGCTGCGAGATGAATGGGATGCTGCATGGAGATGAATCTTGATCTTCTTCATCTCCCATCTTAATACAGCATCCCTACTTAAAGGCATCTCGGACTTAGTCGATTTTTCATAAATTCTAAGAAATTCATATGTAAGGATGCTGCGAGATGAATGGGATGCTGCATGGAGATGAATCTTGATCTTCTTCATCTCTCATCTTAATACAGCATCCCTACTTATAGGCATCTCGGACTTAGTCGATTTTTCATAAATTCTAAGAAAAACATATGTTAGGATGCTGCGAGATGAATGGGATGCTGCATGGAGATGAATCTTGATCTTCTTAATCTCCCATCTTAATACAGCATCCCTACTTAAAGGCATCTCGGACTTAGTCGATTTTTCATAAATTCTAAGAAATTCATATGTCAGGATGCTGCGAGATGAATGGGATGCTGCATGGAGATGAATCTTGATCTTCTTCATCTCCCATCTTAATACAGCATCCCTTATTAAAGGCATCTCGGACTTAGTCGATTTTTCATAAATTCTAAGAAAAACATATGTTAGAATGCTGCGAGATGAATGGGATGCTTCATGGAGATGAATCTTGATCTTCTTCATCTCCCATCTTAATACAGCATCCCTACTTAAAGGCATCTCGGACTTAGTCGATTTTTCATAAATTCTAAGAAAAACATATGTTAGGATGCTGCGAGATGAATGGGATGCTGCATGGAGATGAATCTTGATCTTCTTCATCTCCCATCTTAATACAGCATCCCTACTTAAAGGCATCTCGGACTTAGTCGATTTTTCATAAATTCTAAGAAATTCATATGTTAGGATGCTGCGAGATGAATGGGATGCTGCATGGAGATGAATCTTGATCTTCTTCATCTCCCATCTTAATACAGCATCCCTAATTAAAGGCATCTCGGACTTAGTCGATTTTTTATAAATTCTAAGAAAAACATATGTAAGGATGCTGCGAGATGAATGGGATGCTGCATGGAGATGAATCTTGATCTTCTTCATCTCCCATCTTAATACAGCATCCCTACTTAAAGGCATCTCGGACTTAGTCGATTTTTCATAAATTCTAAGAAAAACATATGTTTGGATGCTGCGAGATGAATGGGATGCTGCATGGAGATGAATCTTGATCTTCTCCATCTCCCATCTCAATACAGCATCCCTGCTTAAAGGCATCTCGGACTTAGTCGATTTTTCATAAATTCTAAGAAATTCATCTGTAAGGATGCTGGGAGATGAATGGGATGCTGCATGGAGATGAATCATGATCTTCTTCATCTCCCATCTTAATACAGCATCCCTACTTAAAGGCATCTCGGACTTAGTCGATTTTTCATAAATTCTAAAAAAAAACATATGTTAGGATGCTGGGAGATGAATGGGATGCTGCATGGAGATGAATCTTGATCTTCTTCATCTCCCATCTTAATACAGCATCCCTACTTAAAGGCATCTCGGACTTAGTCGATTTTTCATAAATTCTAAGAAATTCATATGTTTGGATGCTTCGAGATGAATGGGATGCTGCATGGAGATGAATCTTGATCTTCTTCATCTCCCATCTTAATACAGCATCCCTACTTAAAGGCATCTCGGACTTAGTCGATTTTTCGTAAATTCATAGAAATTCATATGTTAGGATGCTGGGAGATGAATGGGATGCTGCATGGAGATGAATCTTGATCTTCTTCATCTCTCATCTCAATACAGCATCCCTACTTAAAGGCATCTCGGTATTAGTCGATTTTCCATAAATTCATAGAAAAACATATGTTAGGATGCTGGGAGATGAATGGGATGCTGCATGGAGATGAATCTTGATCTTCTTCATCTCTCATCTCAATACAGCATCCCTACTTAAAGGCATCTCGGACTTAGTCGATTTTTCGTAAATTCTAAGAAATTCATATGTTTGGATGCTTCGAGATGAATGGGATGCTGCATGGAGATGAATCTTGATCTTCTTCATCTCCCATCTTAATACAGCATCCCTACTTAAAGGCATCTCGGACTTAGTCGATTTTTCATAAATTCTATGAAAAACATATGGTAGAATGCTGGTAGATGAATGGGATGCTGCATGGAGATGTATCTTGATCTTCTTCATCTCCCATCTTAATACAGCATCCCTACTTAAAGGCATCTCGGACTTAGTCGATTTTTCATAAATTCATAGAAAAACATATGTTAGGTTGCTGGGAGATGAATGGGATGCTGCATGGAGATGAATCTTGATCTTCTTCATCTTCCGTCTTAATACAGCATTCCTACTTAAAGGCATCTCGGACTTAGCCGATTTTTCATAAATTCTAAGAAAAACATATGTTAGGATGCTGCGAGATGAATTTGATGCTGCATGGAGATGAATCTTGATCTTCTTCATCTCGCATCTTAATACAGCATCCCTACTTAAATGCATCTCGGACTTAGTCGATTTTTCATAAATTCTAAGAAATTCATATGTTAGGATGCTGCGAGATGAATGGGATGCTGCATGGAGATGAATCTTGATCTCCTACATCTCCCATCTCAATACAGCATCCCTACTTAAAGGCATCTCGGACTTAGGCGATTTTTCATGAATTCTAAGAAAAACTTATATTAGGATGCTGCGTGATGAATGAGATGCTGCATGGAGATGAATCTTGATCTTCTTCATCTCCCATCTCAATACAGCATCCCTACTTAAAGGCATCTCGGACTTAGTCGATTTTTCTTAAATTCTAAGAAATTCACATGTTAGGATGCTGGGAGATGAATGGGATGCTGCATGGAGATGAATCTTGATCTTCTTTATCTCCCATCTTAATACAGCATCCCTACTTAAAGGCATCTCGGACTTAGTCGATTTTTCATAAATTCTAAGAAAACAATATGTTAGGATGCTGCGAGATGAATGGGATGCTGCATGGAGATGAATCTTGATCTTCATCATCTCCCATCTTAATACAGCATCCCTACTTAAAGGCATCTCGGACTTAGTCTATTTTTCATAAATTCTAAGAAAAACATATGTTAGGATGCTGGGAGATGAATGGGATGCTGCATGGAGATGAATCTTGATCTCCTACATCTCCCATCGCAATACAGCATCCCTACTTAAAGGCATCTCGGACTTAGTCGATTTTTCATCAATTCTAAGAAAAACATATGTTAAGATGCTGCGCGATGAATGGGATGCTGCATGGAGATGAATCTTGATCTTCTTCATCTCCCATCTCAATACAGCATCCCTACTTAAAGGCATCTCGGACTTAGTCGATTTTTCATAAATTCTAAGAAAAACATATGTTAGGATGCTGGGAGATGAATGGGATGCTGCATGGAGATGAATCTAGATCTTCTTCATCTCCCATCCTAATACAGCATCCCTACTTATAGGCCTCTCGGACTTAGTCGATTTTTCATAAATTCTAAGAAAAACATATGTTAGGATGCTGGGAGATGAATGGGATGCTGCATTGAGATGAATCTTGATCTTCTCCATCTCCCATCTGAATACAGCATCCCTACTTAAAGGCATCTCGGACTTAGTCGATTTTTCATAAATTCATATAAATTCATATGTTAGGATGCTGGAAGATAAATGGGATGCTGCATGGAGATGCATCTTGATCTCCTACATCTCTCATCTCAATACAGCATCCCTACTTAAAGCCATCTCGGACTTAGTCGATTTTTCATAAATTCTAAGAAAAACATATTTTAGGATGCTGCGAGATGAATGGGATGCTGCATGGAGATGAATCTTGATCTTCTTCATCTCCCATCTTAATACAGCATCCCTACTTAAAAGCATCTGGGACTTAGTCGATTTTTCATAAATTCATAGAAATTCATATGTTAGGATGCTGCGAGATGAATGGGATGCTGCATGGAGATGAATCTTGATCTTCTTCATCTCCCATCTTAATACAGCATCCCTACTTAAATGCATCTCGGACTTAGTCGATTTTTCATAAATTCTAAGAAAAACATATGTTAGGATGCTGCGAGATGAATGGGATGCTGCATGGAGATGAATCTTGATCTTCTTCATCTCCCATCTTAATAGAGCATCCCTACTTAAAGGCATCGCGGACTTAGTCGATTTTTCATAAATTCTAAGAAATTCATATGTTAGGATGCTGGGAGATGAATGGGATGCTGCATGGAGATGAATCTTGATCTCCTACATCTCCCATCTCAATACAGCATCCCTACTTAAAGGCATCTCGGACTTATTCGATTTTTCATAAATTCATAGAAATTCATATGTTAGGATGCTGGGAGATGAATGGGATGCTGCATGGAGATGAATCTTGATCTTCTCCATCTCCCATCTCAATACAGCATCCCTACTTAAAGGCATCTCGGACTTAGTCGATTTTTCATAAATTCTAAGAAATTCATATGTTAGGATGCTGGGAGATAAATGGGATGCTGCATGGAGATGAATCTTGATCTCCTACATCTCCCATCTCAATACAGCATCCCTACTTAAAGGCATCTCGGACTTAGTCGATTTTTCATAAATTCATAGAAATTCATATGTTAGGATGCTGGGAGATGAATGGGATGCTGCATGGAGATGAATCTTGATCTTCTTCATCTCCCATCTTAATACAGCATCCCTACTTAAATGCATCTCGGACTTAGTCGATTTTTCATAAATTCTAAGAAATTCATATGTTAGGATGCTGGGAGATGAATGGGATGCTGCATGGAGATGAATCTTGATCTCCTACATCTCCCATCTCAATACAGCATCCCTACCTAAAGGCATCTCGGACTTATTCGATTTTTCATAAATTCATAGAAATTCATATGTTAGGATGCTGGGAGATGAATGGGATGCTGCATGGAGATGAATCTTGATCTTCTCCATCTCCCATCTTAAAACAGCATCCCTACTTAAAGGCATCTCGGACTTAGTCGATTTTTCATAAATTCTAAGAAATTCATATGTTAGGATGCTGGGAGATAAATGGGATGCTGCATGGAGATGAATCTTGATCTCCTACATCTCCCATCTCAATACAGCATCCCTACTTAAAGGCATCTCGGACTTAGTCGATTTTTCATAAATTCATAGAAATTCATATGTTAGGATGCTGCGAGATGAATGGGATGCTGCATGGAGATGAATCTTGATCTCCTACATCTCTCATCTCAATACAGCATCCCTACTTAAAGCCATCTCGGACTTAGTCGATTTTTCATAAATTCATAGAAATTCATATGTTAGGATGCTGCGAGATGAATGGGATGCTGCATGGAGATGAATCTTGATCTACTTCATCTCCCATCTTAATACAGCATCCCTACTTAAATGCATCTCGGACTTAGTCGATTTTTCATAAATTCATAGAAATTCATATGTTAGGATGCTGCGAGATGCATGGGATGCTGCATGGAGATGCATCTTGATCTCCTACATCTCCCATCTTAATACAGCATCCCTACTTAAAGCCATCTCGGACTTAGTCGATTTTTCATAAATTCTAAGAAATTCATATGTTAGGATGCTGGGAGATGAATGGGATGCTGCATGGAGATGAATCCGCCGTTTCCGCCATAGAAATTCATATGTTAGGATGCTGCGAGATGAATGGGATGCTGCATGGGGATGAATCTTGATCTCCTACATCTCTCATCTCAATACAGCATCCCTACTTAAAGGCATCTCGGACTTAGTCTATTTTTCATAAATTCTAAGAAAAACATATGTTAGGATGCTGCGAGATGAATGGGATGCTGCATGGAGATTAATCTTGATCTTCCTCATCTCCCATCTTAATACAGCATCCCTACTTAAAAGCATCTGGGACTTAGTCGATTTTTCATAAATTCTAAGAAAAACATATGTTAGGATGCTGCGAGATGAATGGGATGCTGCATGGAGATGAATCTTGATCTTCTTCATCTCCCATCTCAATACAGCATCACTACTTAAAGGCATCTCGGACTTAGTCGATTTTTCATAAATTCATAGAAATACATATGTTAGGATGCTGGGAGATGAATGGGATGCTGCATGGAGATGAATCTTGATCTCCTACATCTCCCATCTCAATACAGCATCCCTACTTAAAGGCATCTCGGACTTAGTCTATTTTTCATAAATTCTAAGAAAAACATATGTTAGGATGCTGCGAGATGAATGGGATGCTGCATGGAGATTAATCTTGATCTTCCTCATCTCCCATCTTAATACAGCATCCCTACTTAAAAGCATCTCGGACTTAGTCGATTTTTCATAAATTCTAAGAAAAACATATGTTAGGATGCTAGGAGATGAATGGGATGCTGCATGGAGATGAATCTTGATCTTCTTCATCTCCCGTCTTAATACAGCATCCCTACTTAAAGGCATCTTGGACTTAGTCGATTTTTCATAAATTCTAAGAAAAACATATGTTAGGATGCTGGGAGATGAATGGGATGCTGCATGGAGATGAATCTTGATCTTCTTCATCTCCCATCTTAATACAGCATCCCTACTTGAAGGCATCTCGGACTTAGTCGTTTTTTCATAAATTCTAAGAATTTCATATGTAAGGATGCTGCGAGATGAATGGGATGCTGCATGGAGATGAATCTTGATCTTCTTCATCTCCCATCCTAATACAGCATCCCTACTTAAAGGCATCTGGGACTTAGTCGATTTTTCATAAATTCTAAGAAAAACATATGTTAGGATGCTGCGAGATGAATGGGATGCTGCATGGAGATGAATCTTGATCTTCTCCATCTCCCATCTCAATACAGCATCCCTACTTAAAGGCATCTCGGACTTAGTCGATTTTTCATAAATTCTAAGAAATTCATATGTTAGGATGCTGGGAGATAAATGGGATGCTGCATGGAGATGAATCTTGATCTCCTACATCTCCCATCTCAATACAGCATCCCTACTTAAAGGCATCTCGGACTTAGTCGATTTTTCATAAATTCATAGAAATTCATATGTTAGGATGCTGGGAGATGAATGGGATGCTGCATGGAGATGAATCTTGATCTTCTTCATCTCCCATCTTAATACAGCATCCCTACTTAAATGCATCTCGGACTTAGTCGATTTTTCATAAATTCTAAGAAATTCATATGTTAGGATGCTGGGAGATGAATGGGATGCTGCATGGAGATGAATCTTGATCTCCTACATCTCCCATCTCAATACAGCATCCCTACCTAAAGGCATCTCGGACTTAGTCGATTTTTCATAAATTCATAGAAATTCATATGTTAGGATGCTGCGAGATGAATGGGATGCTGCATGGAGATGAATCTTGATCTCCTACATCTCTCATCTCAATACAGCATCCCTACTTAAAGCCATCTCGGACTTAGTCGATTTTTCATAAATTCATAGAAATTCATATGTTAGGATGCTGCGAGATGAATGGGATGCTGCATGGAGATGAATCTTGATCTACTTCATCTCCCATCTTAATACAGCATCCCTACTTAAATGCATCTCGGACTTAGTCGATTTTTCATAAATTCTAAGAAATTCATATGTTAGGATGCTGCGAGATGAATGGGATGCTGCATGGAGATGAATCTTGATCTCCTACATCTCCCATCCCAACACAGCATCCCTACTTAAAGCCATCTCGGTCTTAGTCGATTTTTCATAAATTCTAAGAAAAACATATGTAAGGATGCTGCGAGATGAATGGGATGCTGCATGGAGATGAATCTTGATCTTATTCATCTACCATCTTAATACAGCATCCCTACTTAAAGGCATCTCGGACTTAATCGATTTTTCATACATTCTAAGAAAAACATATGTTACGATGCTGGGAGATGAATGGGATGCTGCATGGAGATGCATCTTGATCTTCTTCATCTTCCATCTTAATACAGCATCGCTGCTTAAAGGCATCTCGGACTTAGTCGATTTTTCATAAATTCTAAGAAAAACATATGTAAGGATGCTGGGAGATGAATGGGATGCTGCATGGAGATGAATCTTGATCTTCCTCATCTCCCATCTTAATACAGCATCCCTACTTAAAAGCATCTCGGACTTAGTCAATTTTTCATAAATTCTAAGAAAAACATATGTTAGGATGCTGCGAGATGAATGGGATGCTGCATGGAGATGAATCTTGATCTTCTACATCTCCCATTTCAATACAGCACCCCTACTTAAAGGCATCTCGGACTTAGTCGATTTTTCATAAATTCTAAGAAAAACATATGTAAGGATGCTGCGAGATGAATGGGATGCTGCATGGAGATGAATCTTGATCTTCTACATCTCCCATCTTAATACAGCATCCCTACTTAAAGGCATCTCGGACTTAGTCGATTTTTCATAAATTCATAGAAATTAATATGTTAGGATGCTGGGAGATGAATGAGATGCTGCATGGAGATGAATCTTGATCTTCTTCATCTCCCATCTTAATACAGCATCCCTACTTAAAGGCATCTCGGACTTAGTCGATTTTTCATAAATTCTAAGAAATTCATATGTTAGGATGCTGCGAGATGAATGGGATGCTGCATGGAGATGAATCTTGATCTTCTTCATCTCCCATCTCAATACAGCATCCCTACTTAAAGGCGTCTCGGACTTAGTCGATTTTTCATAAATTCATAGAAAAACATATGTTAGGATGCTGCGAGATGAATGGGATGCTGCATGGAGATAAATCTTGATCTCCTACATCTCCCATCGCAATACAGCATCCCTACTTAAAGGCATCTCGGACTTAGTCGATTTTTCATAAATTCATAGAAATTCATATGTAAGGATGCTGCGAGATGAATGGGATGCTGCATGGAGATGAATCTTGATCTTCTTCATCTCCCATCTTAATACAGCATCCCTACTTAAAGGCATCTCGGACTTAGTCGATTTTTCATAAATTCTAAGAAATTCATATGTTAGGATGCTGCGAGATGAATGGGATGCTGCATGGAGATGAATCTTGATCTTCTTCATCTCCCATCTCAATACAGCATCCCTACTTAAAGGCGTCTCGGACTTAGTCGATTTTTCATAAATTCATAGAAAAACATATGTTAGGATGCTGCGAGATGAATGGGATGCTGCATGGAGATAAATCTTGATCTCCTACATCTCCCATCGCAATACAGCATCCCTACTTAAAGGCATCTCGGACTTAGTCGATTTTTCATAAATTCATAGAAATGCATATGTTAGGATGCTGCGAGATGAATGGGATGCTGCATGGAGATGAATCTTGATCTTCTTCATCTCCCATCTTAATACAGCATCCCTACTTAAAGGCATCTCGGACTTAGTCGATTTTTCATAAATTCTAAGAAATTCATATGTTAGGATGCTGCGAGATGAATGGGATGCTGCATGGAGATGAATCTTGATCTTCTTCATCTCCCATCTAAATACAGCATCCCTACGAAAAGGCATCTCGGACTTAGTCGATTTTTCATAAATTCTAAGAAAAACATATGTTAGGATGCTGCGAGATGAATGGGATGCTGCATGGAGATGAATCTTGATCTTCTTCATCTCCCATCTTAATACAGCATCCCTACTTAAAGGCATCTCCGACTTAGTCGATTTTTCATAAATTCTAAGAAAAACATATGTTAGGATGCTGCGAGATGAATGGGATGCTGCATGGAGATGAATCTTGATCTTCTTCATCTCCCATCTTAATACAGCATCCCTACTTAAAGGCATCGCGGACTTAGTCGATTTTTCATAAATTCTAAGAAATTCATATGTTAGGATGCTGGGAGATGAATGGGATGCTGCATGGAGATGAATCTTGATCTCCTACATCTCCCATCTCAATACAGCATCCCTACTTAAAGGCATCTCGGACTTATTCGATTTTTCATAAATTCATAGAAATTCATATGTTAGGATGCTGGGAGATGAATGGGATGCTGCATGGAGATGAATCTTGATCTTCTCCATCTCCCATCTCAATACAGCATCCCTACTTAAAGGCATCTCGGACTTAGTCGATTTTTCATAAATTCTAAGAAATTCATATGTTAGGATGCTGGGAGATAAATGGGATGCTGCATGGAGATGAATCTTGATCTCCTACATCTCCCATCTCAATACAGCATCCCTACTTAAAGGCATCTCGGACTTAGTCGATTTTTCATAAATTCATAGAAATTCATATGTTAGGATGCTGGGAGATGAATGGGATGCTGCATGGAGATGAATCTTGATCTTCTTCATCTCCCATCTTAATACAGCATCCCTACTTAAATGCATCTCGGACTTAGTCGATTTTTCATAAATTCTAAGAAATTCATATGTTAGGATGCTGGGAGATGAATGGGATGCTGCATGGAGATGAATCTTGATCTCCTACATCTCCCATCTCAATACAGCATCCCTACCTAAAGGCATCTCGGACTTATTCGATTTTTCATAAATTCATAGAAATTCATATGTTAGGATGCTGGGAGATGAATGGGATGCATAGGAGATGAATCTTGATCTTCTCCATCTCCCATCCTAAAACAGCATCCCTACTTAAAGGCATCTCGGACTTAGTCGATTTTTCATAAATTCTAAGAAATTCATATGTTAGGATGCTGCGAGATGAACGGGATGCTGCATGGAGATGATTCTTGATCTTCTTCATCTCCCATCTCAATACAGCATCCCTACTTAAAGGCATCTCGGACTTAGTCGATTTTTCATAATCTCCTAGAAAAACATATGTTAGGATGCTGCGAGATGAATGGGATGCTGCATGGAGATGAATCTTGATCTTCTTCATCTTCCATCTCAATACAGCATCCCTACTTGAATGCATCTCGGACTTAGTCGATTTTTCATAAATTCTAAGAAAAACATATGTTAGGATGCTGCGAGATGAATGGGATGCTGCAAGGAGATGAATCTTGATCTTCTTCATCTCCCATCTTAATACAGCATCCCTACTTAAAGGCATCTGGGACTTAGTCGATTTTTCATAAATTCTAAGAAAAACATATGTAAGGATGCTGCGAGGTGAATGGGATGCTGCATGGAGATGAATCTTGATCTTCTTCATCTCCCATCTTAATACAGCATCCCTACTTAAAGGCATCTCGGACTTAGTCGATTTTTCATAAATTCTTAGAAATTCATATGTTAGGATGCTGCAAGATGAATGGGATGCTGCATGGAGATGAATCTTGATCTTCTTTCTCTCCCATCTTTATACAGCATCCCTACTTAAATGCATCTCGGACTTAGTCGATTTTTCATTAATTCTAAGAAAAACATATGTTAGGATGCTGCGAGATGAATGGGATGCTGCAAGGAGATGAATCTTGATCTTCTTCATCTCCCATCTTAATACAGCATCCCTACTTAAAGGCATCTGGGACTTAGTCGATTTTTCATAAATTCTAAGAAAAACATATGTTAGGATGCTGGGAGATGAATGGGATGCTGCATGGAGATGAATCTTGATCTTCTTCATCTCCCATCTCAATACAGCAACCCTACTTAAAGGAATCTCGGACTTAGTCGATTTTTCGTAAATTCTAAGAAAAACATATGTTAGGATGCTGCGAGATGAATGGGATGCTGCATGGAGATGAATCTTGATCTTCTTCATCTCCCGTCTTAATACAGCATCCCTACTTAAAGGCATCTCGGACTTAGTCGATTTTTCATAAATTCTAAGAAAAACATATGTTAGGATGCTGCGAGATGAATGGGATGCTGCATGGAGATGAATCTTGATTTTTTACATCTCCCATCTTAATACAGCATCCCTACTTAAAGCCATCTCGGACTTAGTCGATTTTTCATAAATTCATAGAAATTCATATGTTAGGATGCTGCGAGATGAATGGGATGCTGCATGGAGATGAATCTTGATCTCCTTCATCTCCCATCTCAATACAGCATCCCTACTTAAAGGCATCTCGGACTTAGTCGATTTTTCATAAATTCTAAAAAATTCATATGTTAGAATGCTGGGAGATGAATAAGATGCTGCATGGAGATGAATCTTGATCTCCTACATCTCCCATCTCAATACAGCATCCCTACTTAAAGGCATCTCGGACTTAGTCGATTTTTCATAAATTCATAGAAATTCATATGTTAGGATGCTGCGAGATGAATGGGATGCTGCATGGAGATGAATCTTGATCTCCTACATCTCCCATCTCAATACAGCATCCCTTCTTAAAGGCATCTCGGACTTAGTCGGTTTTTCATAAATTCTAAGAAATTCATATGTAAGGATGCTGCGAGATGAATGGGATGCTGCATGGAGATGAATCTTGATCTCCTACATCTCCCATCTCAATACAGCATCCCTTCTTAAAGGCATCTCGGACTTAGTCGATTTTTCATAAATTCTAAGAAATTCATATGTTAGGATGCTGCGAGATGAATGGGATGCTGCATGGAGATGAATCTTGATCTCCTACATCTCCCATCTCAATACAGCATCCCTTCTTAAAGGCATCTCGGACTTAGTCGATTTTTTATAAATTTTAAGAAATTCATATGTTAGGATGCTGCGAGATGAATGGGATGCTGCATGGAGATGAATCTTGATCTTCTTCATCTCCCATCTCAATACAGCATCCGTACTTAAAGGCATCTCGGACTTAGTCGATTTTTCATAAATTCTAAGAAATTCATATGTAAGGATGCTGCGAGATGAATGGGATGCTGCATGGAGATGAATCTTGATCTTCTTCATCTCCCATCTTAATACAGCATCCCTACTTATAGGCATCTCGGACTTAGTCGATTTTTCATAAATTCTAAGAAAAACATATGTTTGGATGCTGCGAGATGAATGGGATGCTGCATGGAGATGAATCTTGATCTTCTTCATCTCCCATCTTAATACAGCATCCCTACTTAAAGGCATCTCGGACTTAGTCGATTTTTCATAAATTCTAAGAAAAACATATGTTAGGATGCTGCGAGATGAATGGGATGCTGCATGAAGATGAATCTTGATCTTCTTCATCTCCCATCTTAATACAGCATCCCTACTTAAAGGCATCTCGGACTTAGTCGATTTTTCATAAATTCTAAGAAATTCATATGTTGGGATGCTGCGAGATGAATGGGATGCTGCATGGAGATGAATCTTGATCTTCTTCATCTCCCATCTTAATACAGCATCCCTACTTATAGGCATCTCGGACTTAGTCGATTTTTCATAAATTCTAAGAAATTCATATGTAAGGATGCTGCGAGATGAATGGGATGCTGCATGGAGATGAATCTTGATCTTCTTCATCTCCCATCTCAATACAGCATCCGTACTTAAAGGCATCTCGGACTTAGTCGATTTTTCATAAATTCTAAGAAATTCATATGTTAGGATGCTGGGAGATGAATGGGATGCTGCATGGAGATGAATCTTGATCTTCTTCATCTCCCATCTTAATACAGCATCCCTACTTAAAGGCATCTCGGACTTAGTCGATTTTTCATAAATTCTAAGAAATTCATATGTAAGGATGCTGCGAGATGAATGGGATGCTGCATGGAGATGAATCTTGATCTTCTTCATCTCTCATCTTAATACAGCATCCCTACTTATAGGCATCTCGGACTTAGTCGATTTTTCATAAATTCTAAGAAAAACATATGTTAGGATGCTGCGAGATGAATGGGATGCTGCATGGAGATGAATCTTGATCTTCTTAATCTCCCATCTTAATACAGCATCCCTACTTAAAGGCATCTCGGACTTAGTCGATTTTTCATAAATTCTAAGAAATTCATATGTCAGGATGCTGCGAGATGAATGGGATGCTGCATGGAGATGAATCTTGATCTTCTTCATCTCCCATCTTAATACAGCATCCCTTATTAAAGGCATCTCGGACTTAGTCGATTTTTCATAAATTCTAAGAAAAACATATGTTAGAATGCTGCGAGATGAATGGGATGCTGCATGGAGATGAATCTTGATCTTCTTCATCTCCCATCTTAATACAGCATCCCTACTTAAAGGCATCTCGGACTTAGTCGATTTTTCATAAATTCTAAGAAAAACATATGTTAGGATGCTGCGAGATGAATGGGATGCTGCATGGAGATGAATCTTGATCTTCTTCATCTCCCATCTTAATACAGCATCCCTACTTAAAGGCATCTCGGACTTAGTCGATTTTTCATAAATTCTAAGAAATTCATATGTTAGGATGCTGCGAGATGAATGGGATGCTGCATGGAGATGAATCTTGATCTTCTTCATCTCCCATCTTAATACAGCATCCCTAATTAAAGGCATCTCGGACTTAGTCGATTTTTTATAAATTCTAAGAAAAACATATGTAAGGATGCTGCGAGATGAATGGGATGCTGCATGGAGATGAATCTTGATCTTCTTCATCTCCCATCTTAATACAGCATCCCTACTTAAAGGCATCTCGGACTTAGTCGATTTTTCATAAATTCTAAGAAAAACATATGTTTGGATGCTGCGAGATGAATGGGATGCTGCATGGAGATGAATCTTGATCTTCTCCATCTCCCATCTCAATACAGCATCCCTGCTTAAAGGCATCTCGGACTTAGTCGATTTTTCATAAATTCTAAGAAATTCATCTGTAAGGATGCTGGGAGATGAATGGGATGCTGCATGGAGATGAATCATGATCTTCTTCATCTCCCATCTTAATACAGCATCCCTACTTAAAGGCATCTCGGACTTAGTCGATTTTTCATAAATTCTAAAAAAAAACATATGTTAGGATGCTGGGAGATGAATGGGATGCTGCATGGAGATGAATCTTGATCTTCTTCATCTCCCATCTTAATACAGCATCCCTACTTAAAGGCATCTCGGACTTAGTCGATTTTTCATAAATTCTAAGAAATTCATATGTTTGGATGCTTCGAGATGAATGGGATGCTGCATGGAGATGAATCTTGATCTTCTTCATCTCCCATCTTAATACAGCATCCCTACTTAAAGGCATCTCGGACTTAGTCGATTTTTCGTAAATTCATAGAAATTCATATGTTAGGATGCTGGGAGATGAATGGGATGCTGCATGGAGATGAATCTTGATCTTCTTCATCTCTCATCTCAATACAGCATCCCTACTTAAAGGCATCTCGGTATTAGTCGATTTTCCATAAATTCATAGAAAAACATATGTTAGGATGCTGGGAGATGAATGGGATGCTGCATGGAGATGAATCTTGATCTTCTTCATCTCTCATCTCAATACAGCATCCCTACTTAAAGGCATCTCGGACTTAGTCGATTTTTCGTAAATTCTAAGAAATTCATATGTTTGGATGCTTCGAGATGAATGGGATGCTGCATGGAGATGAATCTTGATCTTCTTCATCTCCCATCTTAATACAGCATCCCTACTTAAAGGCATCTCGGACTTAGTCGATTTTTCATAAATTCTATGAAAAACATATGGTAGAATGCTGGTAGATGAATGGGATGCTGCATGGAGATGTATCTTGATCTTCTTCATCTCCCATCTTAATACAGCATCCCTACTTAAAGGCATCTCGGACTTATTCGATTTTTCATAAATTCATAGAAATTCATATGTTAGGATGCTGGGAGATGAATGGGATGCTGCATGGAGATGAATCTTGATCTTCTCCATCTCCCATCTCAATACAGCATCCCTACTTAAAGGCATCTCGGACTTAGTCGATTTTTCATAAATTCTAAGAAATTCATATGTTAGGATGCTGGGAGATAAATGGGATGCTGCATGGAGATGAATCTTGATCTCCTACATCTCCCATCTCAATACAGCATCCCTACTTAAAGGCATCTCGGACTTAGTCGATTTTTCATAAATTCATAGAAATTCATATGTTAGGATGCTGGGAGATGAATGGGATGCTGCATGGAGATGAATCTTGATCTTCTTCATCTCCCATCTTAATACAGCATCCCTACTTAAATGCATCTCGGACTTAGTCGATTTTTCATAAATTCTAAGAAATTCATATGTTAGGATGCTGGGAGATGAATGGGATGCTGCATGGAGATGAATCTTGATCTCCTACATCTCCCATCTCAATACAGCATCCCTACCTAAAGGCATCTCGGACTTATTCGATTTTTCATAAATTCATAGAAATTCATATGTTAGGATGCTGGGAGATGAATGGGATGCTGCATGGAGATGAATCTTGATCTTCTCCATCTCCCATCTTAAAACAGCATCCCTACTTAAAGGCATCTCGGACTTAGTCGATTTTTCATAAATTCTAAGAAATTCATATGTTAGGATGCTGGGAGATAAATGGGATGCTGCATGGAGATGAATCTTGATCTCCTACATCTCCCATCTCAATACAGCATCCCTACTTAAAGGCATCTCGGACTTAGTCGATTTTTCATAAATTCATAGAAATTCATATGTTAGGATGCTGCGAGATGAATGGGATGCTGCATGGAGATGAATCTTGATCTCCTACATCTCTCATCTCAATACAGCATCCCTACTTAAAGCCATCTCGGACTTAGTCGATTTTTCATAAATTCATAGAAATTCATATGTTAGGATGCTGCGAGATGAATGGGATGCTGCATGGAGATGAATCTTGATCTACTTCATCTCCCATCTTAATACAGCATCCCTACTTAAATGCATCTCGGACTTAGTCGATTTTTCATAAATTCATAGAAATTCATATGTTAGGATGCTGCGAGATGCATGGGATGCTGCATGGAGATGCATCTTGATCTCCTACATCTCCCATCTTAATACAGCATCCCTACTTAAAGCCATCTCGGACTTAGTCGATTTTTCATAAATTCTAAGAAATTCATATGTTAGGATGCTGGGAGATGAATGGGATGCTGCATGGAGATGAATCCGCCGTTTCCGCCATAGAAATTCATATGTTAGGATGCTGCGAGATGAATGGGATGCTGCATGGGGATGAATCTTGATCTCCTACATCTCTCATCTCCATGCAGCATCCCTACTTAAAGGCATCTCGGACTTAGTCTATTTTTCATAAATTCTAAGAAAAACATATGTTAGGATGCTGCGAGATGAATGGGATGCTGCATGGAGATTAATCTTGATCTTCCTCATCTCCCATCTTAATACAGCATCCCTACTTAAAAGCATCTGGGACTTAGTCGATTTTTCATAAATTCTAAGAAAAACATATGTTAGGATGCTGCGAGATGAATGGGATGCTGCATGGAGATGAATCTTGATCTTCTTCATCTCCCATCTCAATACAGCATCACTACTTAAAGGCATCTCGGACTTAGTCGATTTTTCATAAATTCATAGAAATTCATATGTTAGGATGCTGGGAGATGAATGGGATGCTGCATGGAGATGAATCTTGATCTCCTACATCTCCCATCTCAATACAGCATCCCTACTTAAAGGCATCTCGGACTTAGTCTATTTTTCATAAATTCTAAGAAAAACATATGTTAGGATGCTGCGAGATGAATGGGATGCTGCATGGAGATTAATCTTGATCTTCCTCATCTCCCATCTTAATACAGCATCCCTACTTAAAAGCATCTCGGACTTAGTCGATTTTTCATAAATTCTAAGAAAAACATATGTTAGGATGCTAGGAGATGAATGGGATGCTGCATGGAGATGAATCTTGATCTTCTTCATCTCCCGTCTTAATACAGCATCCCTACTTAAAGGCATCTTGGACTTAGTCGATTTTTCATAAATTCTAAGAAAAACATATGTTAGGATGCTGGGAGATGAATGGGATGCTGCATGGAGATGAATCTTGATCTTCTTCATCTCCCATCTTAATACAGCATCCCTACTTGAAGGCATCTCGGACTTAGTCGTTTTTTCATAAATTCTAAGAATTTCATATGTAAGGATGCTGCGAGATGAATGGGATGCTGCATGGAGATGAATCTTGATCTTCTTCATCTCCCATCCTAATACAGCATCCCTACTTAAAGGCATCTGGGACTTAGTCGATTTTTCATAAATTCTAAGAAAAACATATGTTAGGATGCTGCGAGATGAATAGGATGCTGCATGGAGATGAATCTTGATCTTCTCCATCTCCCATCTCAATACAGCATCCCTACTTAAAGGCATCTCGGACTTAGTCGATTTTTCATAAATTCTAAGAAATTCATATGTTAGGATGCTGGGAGATAAATGGGATGCTGCATGGAGATGAATCTTGATCTCCTACATCTCCCATCTCAATACAGCATCCCTACTTAAAGGCATCTCGGACTTAGTCGATTTTTCATAAATTCATAGAAATTCATATGTTAGGATGCTGGGAGATGAATGGGATGCTGCATGGAGATGAATCTTGATCTTCTTCATCTCCCATCTTAATACAGCATCCCTACTTAAATGCATCTCGGACTTAGTCGATTTTTCATAAATTCTAAGAAATTCATATGTTAGGATGCTGGGAGATGAATGGGATGCTGCATGGAGATGAATCTTGATCTCCTACATCTCCCATCTCAATACAGCATCCCTACCTAAAGGCATCTCGGACTTATTCGATTTTTCATAAATTCATAGAAATTCATATGTTAGGATGCTGGGAGATGAATGGGATGCTGCATGGAGATGAATCTTGATCTTCTCCATCTCCCATCTTAAAACAGCATCCCTACTTAAAGGCATCTCGGACTTAGTCGATTTTTCATAAATTCTAAGAAATTCATATGTTAGGATGCTGGGAGATAAATGGGATGCTGCATGGAGATGAATCTTGATCTCCTACATCTCCCATCTCAATACAGCATCCCTACTTAAAGGCATCTCGGACTTAGTCGATTTTTCATAAATTCATAGAAATTCATATGTTAGGATGCTGCGAGATGAATGGGATGCTGCATGGAGATGAATCTTGATCTCCTACATCTCTCATCTCCATGCAGCATCCCTACTTAAAGCCATCTCGGACTTAGTCGATTTTTCATAAATTCATAGAAATTCATATGTTAGGATGCTGCGAGATGAATGGGATGCTGCATGGAGATGAATCTTGATCTCCTACATCTCTCATCTTAATACAGCATCCCTACTTAAATGCATCTCGGACTTAGTCGATTTTTCATAAATTCATAGAAATTCATATGTTAGGATGCTGCGAGATGCATGGGATGCTGCATGGAGATGCATCTTGATCTCCTACATCTCCCATCTTAATACAGCATTACTACTTAAAGCCATCTCGGACTTAGTCGATTTTTCATAAATTCTAAGAAATTCATATGTTAGGATGCTGGGAGATGAATGGGATGCTGCATGGAGATGAATCCGCCGTTTCCGCCATAGAAATTCATATGTTAGGATGCTGCGAGATGAATGGGATGCTGCATGGAGATGAATCTTGATCTCCTACATCTCTCATCTCAATACAGCATCCCTACTTAAAGGCATCTCGGACTTAGTCGATTTTTCATAAATTCATAGAAATTCATATGTTAGGATGCTGGGAGATGAATGGGATGCTGCATGGATATGAATCTTGATCTCCTACATCTCCCATCTTAATACAGCATCCCTACTTAAAGCCATCTCGGACTTAGTCGATTTTTCATAAATTCATATAAATTCATATGTTAGGATGCTGGGAGATGAATGGGATGCTGCATGGAGATGAATCTTGATCTCCTACATCTCCCATCTTAATACAGCATCCCTACTTAAAGCCATCTCGGACTTAGTCGATTTTTCATAAATTCTAAGAAATTCATATGTTAGGATGCTGGGAGATGAATGGGATGCTGCATAGAGATGAATCTTGATCTCCTACATCTCCCATCTTAATACAGCATCCCTACTTAAAGCCATCTCGGACTTAGTCGATTTTTCATAAATTCTAAGAAATTCATATGTTAGGATGCTGGGAGATGAATGGGATGCTGCATGGAGATGAATCTTGATCTCCTACATCTCCCATCTCAATACAGCATCCCTACTTGAAGGCATCTCGGACTTAGTCGATTTTTCATAAATTCATAGAAATTCATATGTTAGGATGCTGCGAGATGAATGGGATGCTGCATGGAGATGAATCTTGATCTTCTTCATCTCCCATCTTAATACAGCATCCCTACTTAAAGGCATCTCGGACCTAGTCGATTTTTCATAAATTCATAGAAAAACATATGTTAGGATGCTGGGAGATGAATGGGATGCTGCATGGAGATGAATCTTGATCTTATTCATCTCCCATCTCAATACAGCATCCCTACTTAAAGGCATCTCGGACTTAGTCGATTTTTCATAAATTCTAAGAAAAACATATGTTAGGATGCTGCGAGATGAATAAGATGCTGCATGGAGATGAATCTTGATCTTCTTCATCTCCCATCTCAATACAGCATCCCTACTTAAAGGCATCTCGGACTTAGTCGATTTTTCATAAATTCTAAGAAAAACTTATGTTAGGATGCTGCGAGATAAATGGGATGCTGCATGGAGATGAATCTTGATCTTCTTCATCTCCAATCTTAAAACAGCATCCCTGCTTAAAGGCATCTCGGACTTAGTCGATTTTTCATAAATTCTAAAAAAAAACATATGTTAGGATGCTGCGAGATGAATGGGATGCTGCATGGAGATGAATCTTGATCTTCTTCATCTCCCATCTTAATACAGCATCCCTACTTAAAGGCATCTCGGACTTAGTCGATTTTTCATAATAAGAAATTCATATGTTAGGATTCTGTGAGATGAATGGGATGCTGCATGGAGATGAATCTTGATCTTCTTCATCTCCCATCTTAATACAGCATCCCTACTTAAAGGCATCTCGGACCTAGTCGATTTTTCATAAATTCTAAGAAATTCATATGTTAGGATGCTGCGAGATAAATGGGATGCTGCCTGGAGATGAATCTTGATCTCCTACATCTCCCATCTCAATACAGCATTCCTACTTAAAGCCATCTCGGACTTAGTCGATTTTTCATAAATTCTAAGAAATTGATATGTTAGGATGCTGCGAGATGAATGGGATGCTGCATGGAGATGCATCTTGATCTCCTACATCTCCCATCTTAATACAGCATCCCTACTTAAAGCCATCTCGGACTTAGTCGATTTTTCATAAATTCTGAGAAAAACATATGTTAGGATGCTGGGAGATGAATGGGATGCTGCATGGAGATGAATCTTGATCTTCTTCATCTCCCATCTTAGTACAGCATCCCTACTTGAAGGCATCTCGGACTTAGTCGATTTTTCATAAATTCTAAGAAATTCATACGTTAGGATGCTGGGAGATGAATGAAATGCTGCATGGAGATGAATCTGGATCTCCTACATCTCCCATCTCAATACAGCATCCCTACTTAAAGGCATCTCGGACTTAGTCGATTTTTCATAAATTCATAGAAATTCATATGTTAGGATGCTGCGAGATGAATGGGATGCTGCATGGAGATGAATCTTGATCTTCTTCATCTCCCATCTTAATACAGCATCCCTACTTACAGGCATCTCGGAGTCAGTCGATTTTTCATAACTTCTAAGTAAAACATATGTTAGGATGCTGCGAGATGAATGAGATGCTGCATGGAGATGAATCTTGATCTTCTTCATCTCCCATCTTAATACAGCATCCCTACTTAAAGGCATCTCGGACTTAGTCGATTTTTCATAAATTCTAAGAAATTCATATGTTAGGATGCTGGGAGATGAATGGGATGCTGCATGGAGATGAATCTTGATCTCCTACATCTCCCATCTTAATACAGCATCCCTACTTAAAGCCATCTCGGACTTAGTCGATTTTTCATAAATTCTAAGAAATTCATATGTTAGGATGCTGGGAGATGAATGGGATGCTGCATGGAGATGAATGTTGATCTCCTACATCGCTCATCTCAATACAGCATCCTTACTTAAAGCCATCTCGGACTTAGTCGATTTTTCATAAATTGTAAGAAAAACATATGTTAGGATGCTGCGAGATGAATGAGATGCTGCATGGAGATGAATCTTGATCTTCTTCATCTCCCATCTTAATACAGCATCCCTACTTAAAGGCATCTCGGACTTAGTCGATTTTTCATAAATTCTAAGAAATTCATATGTTAGGATGCTGCGAGATGAATGGGATGCTGCATGGAGATGAATCTTGATCTCCTACATCTCCCATCTTAATACAGCATCCCTGCTTAAAGGCATCTCGGACTTAGTCGATTTTTCATAAATTCTAAGAAATTCATATGTTAGGATGCTGCGAGATGAATGGGATGCTGCATGGAGATGAATCTTGATCTCCTACATCTCCCATCTTAATACAGCATCACTACTTAAAGGCATCTCGGACTTAGTCGATTTTTCATAAATTCTAAGAAATTCATATGTTAGGATGCTGCGAGATGAATGGGATGCTGCATGGAGATGAATCTTGATCTCCTACATCTCCCATCTTAATACAGCATCCCTACTTAAAGGCATCTCGGACTTAGTCGATTTTTCATAAATTCTAAGAAATTCATATGTTAGGATGCTGCGAGATGAATGGGATGCTGCATGGAGATGAATCTTTATCTCCTACATCTCCCATCTCAATACAGCATCCCTACAACAGGGTCCCTACTTAAAGCATCCCTACTTAAAGGCATCTCGGACTTAGTCGATTTTTCATAAATTCTAAGAAAAACATATGTTAGGATGCTGCGAGATGAATGGGATGCTGCATGGAGATGAATCTTGATCTTCTCCATCTCCCATCTGAATACAGCATCCCTTCTTAAAGGCATCTCGGACTGAGTCGATTTTTCATAAATTCTAAGAAAAACATATGTTAGGATGCTGCGAGATGAATGGGATGCTGCATGGAGATGAATCTTGATCTTCTTCATCTCTCATCTTAATACAGCATCCCTACTTAAAGGCATCTCGGACTTAGTCGATTTTTCATAAATTCTAAGAAAAACATATGTTAGGATGCTGCGAGATGAATGGGATGCTGCATGGAGATGAATCTTGATCTTCTTCATCTCCCATCTTAATACAGCATCCCTTCTTAAAGGCATCTCGGACTTAGTCGATTTTTCATAAATTCTAAGAAATTCATATGTTAGGATGCTGCGAGATGAATGGGATGCTGCATGGAGATTAATATTGATCTTCTTCATCTCCCATCTTAATACAGCATCCCTACTTAAAGGCATCTCGGACTTAGTCGATTTTTCATAAATTCTAAGCAGAACATATGTTAGGATGCTGCGAGATGAATGGGATGCTGCATAGAGATGAATCTTGATCTCCTACATCTCCCATCTTAATACAGCATCCCTACTTAAATGCATCTCGGACTTAGTCGATTTTTCATAAATTCTAAGAAAAACATATGTTAGGATGCTGGGAGATGAATGGGATGCTGAATGGAGATGAATCTTGATCTTCTTCATCTCCCATCTTAATACAGCATCCCTACTTAAAGGCATCTCGGACTTAGTCGATTTTTCATAAATTCTAAGAAAAACATATGTTAGGATGCTGCGAGATGAATGGGATGCCGCATGGAGATGAATCTTGATCTTCTCCAACTCCCATCTTAATACAGCATCCCTACTTAAAGGCTTCTCGGACTTAGTCGATTTTTCATAAATTCTAAGAAAAACATATGTTAGGGTGCTGGGAGATGAATGGGATGCTGCATGGAGATGAATCTTGATCTCCTACATCTCCCATCTCAATACAGCATCCCTACTTAAAGGCATCTCGGACTTAGTCGATTTTTCATAAATTCATAGAAATTCATATGTTAGGATGCTGCGAGATTAATGGGATGCTGCATGGAGATGAATCTTGATCTTCTTCATCTTCCGTCTTAATACAGCATCCCTACTTAAAGGCATCTCGGACTTAGTCGATTTTTGATAAATTCTAAGAAAAACATATGTAAGGATGCTGCGAGATGAATAAGATGCTGCATGGAGATGAATCTTGATCTTCTTCATCTCCGGTCCTAATACATCATCCCTACTTATAGGCATCTCGGACTTAGTCGATTTTTCATAAATTCAAAGAAAAACATATGTTAGGATGCTGCGAGATGAATGGGATGCTGCATGGAGATGAATCTTGATCTTCTTCATCTCCCATCTTAATACAGCATCCCTACTTAAAGGCATCTCAGACTTAGTCGATTTTTCATAAATTCTAAGAAAAACATATGTTAGGATGCTGCGAGATGAATGGGATGCTGCATGGAGATGAATCTTGATCTTCTTCATCTCCGGTCCTAATACAGCATCCCTACTTAAAGGCATCTCGGACTTTGTTGATTTTTCATAAATCCTAAGATAAACATATGTTAGGATGCTGCGAGATGAATGGGATGCTGCATGGAGATGAATCTTGACCTTCTTCATCTCCCATCTCAATACAGCATCCCTACTTAAAGGCATCTCGGACTTAGTCGATTTTTCATAAATTCTAAGAAATTCATATGTTAGGATGCTGGGAGATGAATAAGATGCTGCATGGAGATGAATCTTGATCTCCTACATCTCCCATCTCAATACAGCATCCCTACTTAAAGGCATCTCGGACTTAGTCGATTTTTCATAAATATAAAGAAATTCATATGTTAGGATGCTAGGAGATGAATGGGATGCTGCATGGAGATGAATCTTGATCTCCTACATCTCCCATCTTAATACAGCATCCCTACTTAAAGGCATCTCGGACTTAGTCGATTTTTCATAAATTCTAAGAAATTCATATGTTAGGATGCTGCGAGATGAATGGGATGCTGCATGGAGATGAATCTTTATCTCCTACATCTCCCATCTCAATACAGCATCCCTACAACAGGGTCCCTACTTAAAGCATCCCTACTTAAAGGCATCTCGGACTTAGTCGATTTTTCATAAATTCTAAGAAATTCATATGTTAGGATGCTGCGAGATGAATGGGATGCTGCATGGAGATGAATCTTGATCTTCTTCATCTCCCATCTTAATACAGCATCCCTACTTACAGGCATCTCGGAGTCAGTCGATTTTTCATAAATTCTAAGAAAAACATATGTTAGGATGCTGGGAGATGAATGGGATGCTGCATGGAGATGAATCTTGATCTTATTCATCTCCCATCTCAATACAGCATCCCTACTTAAAGGCATCTCGGACTTAGTCGATTTTTCATAAATTCTTAGAAAAACATATGTTAGGATGCTGCGAGATGAATGGGATGCTGCATGGAGATGAATCTTGATCTTCTTCATCTCCCATCTCAATACAGCATCCTTACTTAAGGGCATCTCGGACTTAGTCGATTTTTCATAAATTCTAAGAAAAACATATGTTAGGGTGCTGCGAGATGAATGGGATGCTGCATGGAGATGAATCTTGATCTTCTTCATCTCCCATCTCAATACAGCATCCTTACTTAAGGGCATCTCGGACTTAGTCGATTTTTCATAAATTCTAAGAAAAACATATGTTAGGATGCTGCGAGATGAATGTGATGCTGCATGAAGATGAATCTTGATCTTCTTCATCTCCCATCTTAATACAGCATCCCTACTTAAATGCATCTCGGACTTAGTCGATTTTTCATAAATTCTAAGAAATTCATATGTTAGGATGCTGCGAGATGAATGGGATGCTGCATGGAGATGAATCTTGATCTCCTACATCTCCCATCCCAACACAGCATCCCTACTTAAAGCCATCTCGGTCTTAGTCGATTTTTCATAAATTCTAAGAAAAACATATGTAAGGATGCTGCGAGATGAATGGGATGCTGCATGGAGATGAATCTTGATCTTATTCATCTACCATCTTAATACAGCATCCCTACTTAAAGGCATCTCGGACTTAATCGATTTTTCATACATTCTAAGAAAAACATATGTTACGATGCTGGGAGATGAATGGGATGCTGCATGGAGATGCATCTTGATCTTCTTCATCTTCCATCTTATTACAGCATCGCTGCTTAAAGGCATCTCGGACTTAGTCGATTTTTCATAAATTCTAAGAAAAACATATGTAAGGATGCTGGGAGATGAATGGGATGCTGCATGGAGATGAATCTTGATCTTCCTCATCTCCCATCTTAATACAGCATCCCTACTTAAAAGCATCTCGGACTTAGTCAATTTTTCATAAATTCTAAGAAAAACATATGTTAGGATGCTGCGAGATGAATGGGATGCTGCATGGAGATGAATCTTGATCTTCTACATCTCCCATTTCAATACAGCACCCCTACTTAAAGGCATCTCGGACTTAGTCGATTTTTCATAAATTCTAAGAAAAACATATGTAAGGATGCTGCGAGATGAATGGGATGCTGCATGGAGATGAATCTTGATCTTCTTCATCTCCCATCTTAATACAGCATCCCTACTTAAAGGCATCTCGGACTTAGTCGATTTTTCATAAATTCTAAGAAATTCATATGTTAGGATGCTGCGAGATGAATGGGATGCTGCATGGAGATGAATCTTGATCTTCCTCATCTCCCATCTTAATACAGCATCCCTACTTAAAAGCATCTCGGACTTAGTCGATTTTTCATAAATTCTAAGAAATACATATGTTAGGATGCTGGGAGATGAATGGGATGCTGCATGGAGATGAATCTTGATCTTCTTCATCTCCCATCTTAATACAGCATCCCATTCATCTCGCAGCATCCCTACTTAAAGGCATCTCGGACTTAGTCGATTTTTCATAAATTCATAGAAATTCATATGTTAGGATGCTGCGAGAAGAATGGGATGCTGCATGGAGATGAATCTTGATCTACTTCATCTCCCATCTTAATACAGCATCCCTACTTAAATGCATCTCGGACTTAGTCGATTTTTCATAAATTCTAAGAAAAACATATGTTAGGATGCTGCGAGATGAATGGGATGCTGCATGGAGATGAATCTTGATCTTCTTCATCTCCCATCTTAATACAGCATCCCTACTTAAATGCATCTCGGACTTAGTCGATTTTTCATAAATTCTTAGAAAAACATATGTTAGGATGCTGCGAGATGAATGGGATGCTGCATGGAGATGAATCTTGATCTTCTTCATCTCCCATCTCAATACAGCATCCTTACTTAAGGGCATCTCGGACTTAGTCGATTTTTCATAAATTCTAAGAAAAACATATGTTAGGGTGCTGCGAGATGAATGGGATGCTGCATGGAGATGAATCTTGATCTTCTTCATCTCCCATCTCAATACAGCATCCTTACTTAAGGGCATCTCGGACTTAGTCGATTTTTCATAAATTCTAAGAAAAACATATGTTAGGATGCTGCGAGATGAATGTGATGCTGCATGAAGATGAATCTTGATCTTCTTCATCTCCCATCTTAATACAGCATCCCTACTTAAATGCATCTCGGACTTAGTCGATTTTTCATAAATTCTAAGAAATTCATATGTTAGGATGCTGCGAGATGAATGGGATGCTGCATGGAGATGAATCTTGATCTCCTACATCTCCCATCCCAACACAGCATCCCTACTTAAAGCCATCTCGGTCTTAGTCGATTTTTCATAAATTCTAAGAAAAACATATGTAAGGATGCTGCGAGATGAATGGGATGCTGCATGGAGATGAATCTTGATCTTATTCATCTACCATCTTAATACAGCATCCCTACTTAAAGGCATCTCGGACTTAATCGATTTTTCATACATTCTAAGAAAAACATATGTTACGATGCTGGGAGATGAATGGGATGCTGCATGGAGATGCATCTTGATCTTCTTCATCTTCCATCTTAATACAGCATCGCTGCTTAAAGGCATCTCGGACTTAGTCGATTTTTCATAAATTCTAAGAAAAACATATGTAAGGATGCTGGGAGATGAATGGGATGCTGCATGGAGATGAATCTTGATCTTCCTCATCTCCCATCTTAATACAGCATCCCTACTTAAAAGCATCTCGGACTTAGTCAATTTTTCATAAATTCTAAGAAAAACATATGTTAGGATGCTGCGAGATGAATGGGATGCTGCATGGAGATGAATCTTGATCTTCTACATCTCCCATTTCAATACAGCACCCCTACTTAAAGGCATCTCGGACTTAGTCGATTTTTCATAAATTCTAAGAAAAACATATGTAAGGATGCTGCGAGATGAATGGGATGCTGCATGGAGATGAATCTTGATCTTCTTCATCTCCCATCTTAATACAGCATCCCTACTTAAAGGCATCTCGGACTTAGTCGATTTTTCATAAATTCATAGAAATTAATATGTTAGGATGCTGGGAGATGAATGAGATGCTGCATGGAGATGAATCTTGATCTTCTTCATCTCCCATCTTAATACAGCATCCCTACTTAAAGGCATCTCGGACTTAGTCGATTTTTCATAAATTCTAAGAAATTCATATGTTAGGATGCTGCGAGATGAATGGGATGCTGCATGGAGATGAATCTTGATCTTCTTCATCTCCCATCTCAATACAGCATCCCTACTTAAAGGCGTCTCGGACTTAGTCGATTTTTCATAAATTCATAGAAAAACATATGTTAGGATGCTGCGAGATGAATGGGATGCTGCATGGAGATAAATCTTGATCTCCTACATCTCCCATCGCAATACAGCATCCCTACTTAAAGGCATCTCGGACTTAGTCGATTTTTCATAAATTCATAGAAATTCATATGTAAGGATGCTGCGAGATGAATGGGATGCTGCATGGAGATGAATCTTGATCTTCTTCATCTCCCATCTTAATACAGCATCCCTACTTAAAGGCATCTCGGACTTAGTCGATTTTTCATAAATTCTAAGAAATTCATATGTTAGGATGCTGCGAGATGAATGGGATGCTGCATGGAGATGAATCTTGATCTTCTTCATCTCCCATCTCAATACAGCATCCCTACTTAAAGGCGTCTCGGACTTAGTCGATTTTTCATAAATTCATAGAAAAACATATGTTAGGATGCTGCGAGATGAATGGGATGCTGCATGGAGATAAATCTTGATCTCCTACATCTCCCATCGCAATACAGCATCCCTACTTAAAGGCATCTCGGACTTAGTCGATTTTTCATAAATTCATAGAAATTCATATGTTAGGATGCTGCGAGATGAATGGGATGCTGCATGGAGATGAATCTTGATCTTCTTCATCTCCCATCTTAATACAGCATCCCTACTTAAAGGCATCTCGGACTTAGTCGATTTTTCATAAATTCTAAGAAATTCATATGTTAGGATGCTGCGAGATGAATGGGATGCTGCATGGAGATGAATCTTGATCTTCTTCATCTCCCATCTAAATACAGCATCCCTACGAAAAGGCATCTCGGACTTAGTCGATTTTTCATAAATTCTAAGAAAAACATATGTTAGGATGCTGCGAGATGAATGGGATGCTGCATGGAGATGAATCTTGATCTTCTTCATCTCTCATCTTAATACAGCATCCCTACTTAAAGGCATCTCCGACTTAGTCGATTTTTCATAAATTCTAAGAAAAACATATGTTAGGATGCTGCGAGATGAATGGGATGCTGCATGGAGATGAATCTTGATCTTCTTCATCTCCCATCTTAATACAGCATCCCTACTTAAAGGCATCGCGGACTTAGTCGATTTTTCATAAATTCTAAGAAATTCATATGTTAGGATGCTGGGAGATGAATGGGATGCTGCATGGAGATGAATCTTGATCTCCTACATCTCCCATCTCAATACAGCATCCCTACTTAAAGGCATCTCGGACTTATTCGATTTTTCATAAATTCATAGAAATTCATATGTTAGGATGCTGGGAGATGAATGGGATGCTGCATGGAGATGAATCTTGATCTTCTCCATCTCCCATCTCAATACAGCATCCCTACTTAAAGGCATCTCGGACTTAGTCGATTTTTCATAAATTCTAAGAAATTCATATGTTAGGATGCTGGGAGATAAATGGGATGCTGCATGGAGATGAATCTTGATCTCCTACATCTCCCATCTCAATACAGCATCCCTACTTAAAGGCATCTCGGACTTAGTCGATTTTTCATAAATTCATAGAAATTCATATGTTAGGATGCTGGGAGATGAATGGGATGCTGCATGGAGATGAATCTTGATCTTCTTCATCTCCCATCTTAATACAGCATCCCTACTTAAATGCATCTCGGACTTAGTCGATTTTTCATAAATTCTAAGAAATTCATATGTTAGGATGCTGGGAGATGAATGGGATGCTGCATGGAGATGAATCTTGATCTCCTACATCTCCCATCTCAATACAGCATCCCTACCTAAAGGCATCTCGGACTTATTCGATTTTTCATAAATTCATAGAAATTCATATGTTAGGATGCTGGGAGATGAATGGGATGCATAGGAGATGAATCTTGATCTTCTCCATCTCCCATCCTAAAACAGCATCCCTACTTAAAGGCATCTCGGACTTAGTCGATTTTTCATAAATTCTAAGAAATTCATATGTTAGGATGCTGCGAGATGAACGGGATGCTGCATGGAGATGATTCTTGATCTTCTTCATCTCCCATCTCAATACAGCATCCCTACTTAAAGGCATCTCGGACTTAGTCGATTTTTCATAATCTCCTAGAAAAACATATGTTAGGATGCTGCGAGATGAATGGGATGCTGCATGGAGATGAATCTTGATCTTCTTCATCTTCCATCTCAATACAGCATCCCTACTTGAATGCATCTCGGACTTAGTCGATTTTTCATAAATTCTAAGAAAAACATATGTTAGGATGCTGCGAGATGAATGGGATGCTGCAAGGAGATGAATCTTGATCTTCTTCATCTCCCATCTTAATACAGCATCCCTACTTAAAGGCATCTGGGACTTAGTCGATTTTTCATAAATTCTAAGAAAAACATATGTAAGGATGCTGCGAGGTGAATGGGATGCTGCATGGAGATGAATCTTGATCTTCTTCATCTCCCATCTTAATACAGCATCCCTACTTAAAGGCATCTCGGACTTAGTCGATTTTTCATAAATTCTTAGAAATTCATATGTTAGGATGCTGCAAGATGAATGGGATGCTGCATGGAGATGAATCTTGATCTTCTTTCTCTCCCATCTTTATACAGCATCCCTACTTAAATGCATCTCGGACTTAGTCGATTTTTCATTAATTCTAAGAAAAACATATGTTAGGATGCTGCGAGATGAATGGGATGCTGCAAGGAGATGAATCTTGATCTTCTTCATCTCCCATCTTAATACAGCATCCCTACTTAAAGGCATCTGGGACTTAGTCGATTTTTCATAAATTCTAAGAAAAACATATGTTAGGATGCTGGGAGATGAATGGGATGCTGCATGGAGATGAATCTTGATCTTCTTCATCTCCCATCTCAATACAGCAACCCTACTTAAAGGAATCTCGGACTTAGTCGATTTTTCGTAAATTCTAAGAAAAACATATGTTAGGATGCTGCGAGATGAATGGGATGCTGCATGGAGATGAATCTTGATCTTCTTCATCTCCCGTCTTAATACAGCATCCCTACTTAAAGGCATCTCGGACTTAGTCGATTTTTCATAAATTCTAAGAAAAACATATGTTAGGATGCTGCGAGATGAATGGGATGCTGCATGGAGATGAATCTTGATTTTTTACATCTCCCATCTTAATACAGCATCCCTACTTAAAGCCATCTCGGACTTAGTCGATTTTTCATAAATTCATAGAAATTCATATGTTAGGATGCTGCGAGATGAATGGGATGCTGCATGGAGATGAATCTTGATCTCCTTCATCTCCCATCTCAATACAGCATCCCTACTTAAAGGCATCTCGGACTTAGTCGATTTTTCATAAATTCTAAAAAATTCATATGTTAGAATGCTGGGAGATGAATAAGATGCTGCATGGAGATGAATCTTGATCTCCTACATCTCCCATCTCAATACAGCATCCCTACTTAAAGGCATCTCGGACTTAGTCGATTTTTCATAAATTCATAGAAATTCATATGTTAGGATGCTGCGAGATGAATGGGATGCTGCATGGAGATGAATCTTGATCTCCTACATCTCCCATCTCAATACAGCATCCCTTCTTAAAGGCATCTCGGACTTAGTCGGTTTTTCATAAATTCTAAGAAATTCATATGTAAGGATGCTGCGAGATGAATGGGATGCTGCATGGAGATGAATCTTGATCTCCTACATCTCCCATCTCAATACAGCATCCCTTATTAAAGGCATCTCGGACTTAGTCGATTTTTCATAAATTCTAAGAAATTCATATGTTAGGATGCTGCGAGATGAATGGGATGCTGCATGGAGATGAATCTTGATCTCCTACATCTCCCATCTCAATACAGCATCCCTTCTTAAAGGCATCTCGGACTTAGTCGATTTTTTATAAATTTTAAGAAATTCATATGTTAGGATGCTGCGAGATGAATGGGATGCTGCATGGAGATGAATCTTGATCTTCTTCATCTCCCATCTCAATACAGCATCCGTACTTAAAGGCATCTCGGACTTAGTCGATTTTTCATAAATTCTAAGAAATTCATATGTAAGGATGCTGCGAGATGAATGGGATGCTGCATGGAGATGAATCTTGATCTTCTTCATCTCCCATCTTAATACAGCATCCCTACTTATAGGCATCTCGGACTTAGTCGATTTTTCATAAATTCTAAGAAAAACATATGTTTGGATGCTGCGAGATGAATGGGATGCTGCATGGAGATGAATCTTGATCTTCTTCATCTCCCATCTTAATACAGCATCCCTACTTAAAGGCATCTCGGACTTAGTCGATTTTTCATAAATTCTAAGAAAAACATATGTTAGGATGCTGCGAGATGAATGGGATGCTGCATGAAGATGAATCTTGATCTTCTTCATCTCCCATCTTAATACAGCATCCCTACTTAAAGGCATCTCGGACTTAGTCGATTTTTCATAAATTCTAAGAAATTCATATGTTGGGATGCTGCGAGATGAATGGGATGCTGCATGGAGATGAATCTTGATCTTCTTCATCTCCCATCTTAATACAGCATCCCTACTTATAGGCATCTCGGACTTAGTCGATTTTTCATAAATTCTAAGAAATTCATATGTAAGGATGCTGCGAGATGAATGGGATGCTGCATGGAGATGAATCTTGATCTTCTTCATCTCCCATCTCAATACAGCATCCGTACTTAAAGGCATCTCGGACTTAGTCGATTTTTCATAAATTCTAAGAAATTCATATGTTAGGATGCTGCGAGATGAATGGGATGCTGCATGGAGATGAATCTTGATCTTCTTCATCTCCCATCTTAATACAGCATCCCTACTTAAAGGCATCTCGGACTTAGTCGATTTTTCATAAATTCTAAGAAATTCATATGTAAGGATGCTGCGAGATGAATGGGATGCTGCATGGAGATGAATCTTGATCTTCTTCATCTCTCATCTTAATACAGCATCCCTACTTATAGGCATCTCGGACTTAGTCGATTTTTCATAAATTCTAAGAAAAACATATGTTAGGATGCTGCGAGATGAATGGGATGCTGCATGGAGATGAATCTTGATCTTCTTAATCTCCCATCTTAATACAGCATCCCTACTTAAAGGCATCTCGGACTTAGTCGATTTTTCATAAATTCTAAGAAATTCATATGTCAGGATGCTGCGAGATGAATGGGATGCTGCATGGAGATGAATCTTGATCTTCTTCATCTCCCATCTTAATACAGCATCCCTTATTAAAGGCATCTCGGACTTAGTCGATTTTTCATAAATTCTAAGAAAAACATATGTTAGAATGCTGCGAGATGAATGGGATGCTGCATGGAGATGAATCTTGATCTTCTTCATCTCCCATCTTAATACAGCATCCCTACTTAAAGGCATCTCGGACTTAGTCGATTTTTCATAAATTCTAAGAAAAACATATGTTAGGATGCTGCGAGATGAATGGGATGCTGCATGGAGATGAATCTTGATCTTCTTCATCTCCCATCTTAATACAGCATCCCTACTTAAAGGCATCTCGGACTTAGTCGATTTTTCATAAATTCTAAGAAATTCATATGTTAGGATGCTGCGAGATGAATGGGATGCTGCATGGAGATGAATCTTGATCTTCTTCATCTCCCATCTTAATACAGCATCCCTAATTAAAGGCATCTCGGACTTAGTCGATTTTTTATAAATTCTAAGAAAAACATATGTAAGGATGCTGCGAGATGAATGGGATGCTGCATGGAGATGAATCTTGATCTTCTTCATCTCCCATCTTAATACAGCATCCCTACTTAAAGGCATCTCGGACTTAGTCGATTTTTCATAAATTCTAAGAAAAACATATGTTTGGATGCTGCGAGATGAATGGGATGCTGCATGGAGATGAATCTTGATCTTCTCCATCTCCCATCTCAATACAGCATCCCTGCTTAAAGGCATCTCGGACTTAGTCGATTTTTCATAAATTCTAAGAAATTCATCTGTAAGGATGCTGGGAGATGAATGGGATGCTGCATGGAGATGAATCATGATCTTCTTCATCTCCCATCTTAATACAGCATCCCTACTTAAAGGCATCTCGGACTTAGTCGATTTTTCATAAATTCTAAAAAAAAACATATGTTAGGATGCTGGGAGATGAATGGGATGCTGCATGGAGATGAATCTTGATCTTCTTCATCTCCCATCTTAATACAGCATCCCTACTTAAAGGCATCTCGGACTTAGTCGATTTTTCATAAATTCTAAGAAATTCATATGTTTGGATGCTTCGAGATGAATGGGATGCTGCATGGAGATGAATCTTGATCTTCTTCATCTCCCATCTTAATACAGCATCCCTACTTAAAGGCATCTCGGACTTAGTCGATTTTTCGTAAATTCATAGAAATTCATATGTTAGGATGCTGGGAGATGAATGGGATGCTGCATGGAGATGAATCTTGATCTTCTTCATCTCTCATCTCAATACAGCATCCCTACTTAAAGGCATCTCGGTATTAGTCGATTTTCCATAAATTCATAGAAAAACATATGTTAGGATGCTGGGAGATGAATGGGATGCTGCATGGAGATGAATCTTGATCTTCTTCATCTCTCATCTCAATACAGCATCCCTACTTAAAGGCATCTCGGACTTAGTCGATTTTTCGTAAATTCTAAGAAATTCATATGTTTGGATGCTTCGAGATGAATGGGATGCTGCATGGAGATGAATCTTGATCTTCTTCATCTCCCATCTTAATACAGCATCCCTACTTAAAGGCATCTCGGACTTAGTCGATTTTTCATAAATTCTATGAAAAACATATGGTAGAATGCTGGTAGATGAATGGGATGCTGCATGGAGATGTATCTTGATCTTCTTCATCTCCCATCTTAATACAGCATCCCTACTTAAAGGCATCTCGGACTTAGTCGATTTTTCATAAATTCATAGAAAAACATATGTTAGGTTGCTGGGAGATGAATGGGATGCTGCATGGAGATGAATCTTGATCTTCTTCATCTTCCGTCTTAATACAGCATTCCTACTTAAAGGCATCTCGGACTTAGCCGATTTTTCATAAATTCTAAGAAAAACATATGTTAGGATGCTGCGAGATGAATTTGATGCTGCATGGAGATGAATCTTGATCTTCTTCATCTCGCATCTTAATACAGCATCCCTACTTAAATGCATCTCGGACTTAGTCGATTTTTCATAAATTCTAAGAAATTCATATGTTAGGATGCTGCGAGATGAATGGGATGCTGCATGGAGATGAATCTTGATCTCCTACATCTCCCATCTCAATACAGCATCCCTACTTAAAGGCATCTCGGACTTAGGCGATTTTTCATGAATTCTAAGAAAAACTTATATTAGGATGCTGCGTGATGAATGAGATGCTGCATGGAGATGAATCTTGATCTTCTTCATCTCCCATCTCAATACAGCATCCCTACTTAAAGGCATCTCGGACTTAGTCGATTTTTCTTAAATTCTAAGAAATTCACATGTTAGGATGCTGGGAGATGAATGGGATGCTGCATGGAGATGAATCTTGATCTTCTTTATCTCCCATCTTAATACAGCATCCCTACTTAAAGGCATCTCGGACTTAGTCGATTTTTCATAAATTCTAAGAAAACAATATGTTAGGATGCTGCGAGATGAATGGGATGCTGCATGGAGATGAATCTTGATCTTCATCATCTCCCATCTTAATACAGCATCCCTACTTAAAGGCATCTCGGACTTAGTCTATTTTTCATAAATTCTAAGAAAAACATATGTTAGGATGCTGGGAGATGAATGGGATGCTGCATGGAGATGAATCTTGATCTCCTACATCTCCCATCGCAATACAGCATCCCTACTTAAAGGCATCTCGGACTTAGTCGATTTTTCATCAATTCTAAGAAAAACATATGTTAAGATGCTGCGCGATGAATGGGATGCTGCATGGAGATGAATCTTGATCTTCTTCATCTCCCATCTCAATACAGCATCCCTACTTAAAGGCATCTCGGACTTAGTCGATTTTTCATAAATTCTAAGAAAAACATATGTTAGGATGCTGGGAGATGAATGGGATGCTGCATGGAGATGAATCTAGATCTTCTTCATCTCCCATCCTAATACAGCATCCCTACTTATAGGCCTCTCGGACTTAGTCGATTTTTCATAAATTCTAAGAAAAACATATGTTAGGATGCTGGGAGATGAATGGGATGCTGCATTGAGATGAATCTTGATCTTCTCCATCTCCCATCTGAATACAGCATCCCTACTTAAAGGCATCTCGGACTTAGTCGATTTTTCATAAATTCATATAAATTCATATGTTAGGATGCTGGAAGATAAATGGGATGCTGCATGGAGATGCATCTTGATCTCCTACATCTCTCATCTCAATACAGCATCCCTACTTAAAGCCATCTCGGACTTAGTCGATTTTTCATAAATTCTAAGAAAAACATATTTTAGGATGCTGCGAGATGAATGGGATGCTGCATGGAGATGAATCTTGATCTTCTTCATCTCCCATCTTAATACAGCATCCCTACTTAAAGGCATCTCGGACTTAGTCGATTTTTCATAAATTCATAGAAATTCATATGTTAGGATGCTGCGAGATGAATGGGATGCTGCATGGAGATGAATCTTGATCTACTTCATCTCCCATCTTAATACAGCATCCCTACTTAAATGCATCTCGGACTTAGTCGATTTTTCATAAATTCTAAGAAAAACATATGTTAGGATGCTGCGAGATGAATGGGATGCTGCATGGAGATGAATCTTGATCTTCTTCATCTCCCATCTTAATAGAGCATCCCTACTTAAAGGCATCGCGGACTTAGTCGATTTTTCATAAATTCTAAGAAATTCATATGTTAGGATGCTGGGAGATGAATGGGATGCTGCATGGAGATGAATCTTGATCTCCTACATCTCCCATCTCAATACAGCATCCCTACTTAAAGGCATCTCGGACTTATTCGATTTTTCATAAATTCATAGAAATTCATATGTTAGGATGCTGGGAGATGAATGGGATGCTGCATGGAGATGAATCTTGATCTTCTCCATCTCCCATCTCAATACAGCATCCCTACTTAAAGGCATCTCGGACTTAGTCGATTTTTCATAAATTCTAAGAAATTCATATGTTAGGATGCTGGGAGATAAATGGGATGCTGCATGGAGATGAATCTTGATCTCCTACATCTCCCATCTCAATACAGCATCCCTACTTAAAGGCATCTCGGACTTAGTCGATTTTTCATAAATTCATAGAAATTCATATGTTAGGATGCTGGGAGATGAATGGGATGCTGCATGGAGATGAATCTTGATCTTCTTCATCTCCCATCTTAATACAGCATCCCTACTTAAATGCATCTCGGACTTAGTCGATTTTTCATAAATTCTAAGAAATTCATATGTTAGGATGCTGGGAGATGAATGGGATGCTGCATGGAGATGAATCTTGATCTCCTACATCTCCCATCTCAATACAGCATCCCTACCTAAAGGCATCTCGGACTTATTCGATTTTTCATAAATTCATAGAAATTCATATGTTAGGATGCTGGGAGATGAATGGGATGCTGCATGGAGATGAATCTTGATCTTCTCCATCTCCCATCTTAAAACAGCATCCCTACTTAAAGGCATCTCGGACTTAGTCGATTTTTCATAAATTCTAAGAAATTCATATGTTAGGATGCTGGGAGATAAATGGGATGCTGCATGGAGATGAATCTTGATCTCCTACATCTCCCATCTCAATACAGCATCCCTACTTAAAGGCATCTCGGACTTAGTCGATTTTTCATAAATTCATAGAAATTCATATGTTAGGATGCTGCGAGATGAATGGGATGCTGCATGGAGATGAATCTTGATCTCCTACATCTCTCATCTCAATACAGCATCCCTACTTAAAGCCATCTCGGACTTAGTCGATTTTTCATAAATTCATAGAAATTCATATGTTAGGATGCTGCGAGATGAATGGGATGCTGCATGGAGATGAATCTTGATCTACTTCATCTCCCATCTTAATACAGCATCCCTACTTAAATGCATCTCGGACTTAGTCGATTTTTCATAAATTCATAGAAATTCATATGTTAGGATGCTGCGAGATGCATGGGATGCTGCATGGAGATGCATCTTGATCTCCTACATCTCCCATCTTAATACAGCATCCCTACTTAAAGCCATCTCGGACTTAGTCGATTTTTCATAAATTCTAAGAAATTCATATGTTAGGATGCTGGGAGATGAATGGGATGCTGCATGGAGATGAATCCGCCGTTTCCGCCATAGAAATTCATATGTTAGGATGCTGCGAGATGAATGGGATGCTGCATGGGGATGAATCTTGATCTCCTACATCTCTCATCTCCATGCAGCATCCCTACTTAAAGGCATCTCGGACTTAGTCTATTTTTCATAAATTCTAAGAAAAACATATGTTAGGATGCTGCGAGATGAATGGGATGCTGCATGGAGATTAATCTTGATCTTCCTCATCTCCCATCTTAATACAGCATCCCTACTTAAAAGCATCTGGGACTTAGTCGATTTTTCATAAATTCTAAGAAAAACATATGTTAGGATGCTGCGAGATGAATGGGATGCTGCATGGAGATGAATCTTGATCTTCTTCATCTCCCATCTCAATACAGCATCACTACTTAAAGGCATCTCGGACTTAGTCGATTTTTCATAAATTCATAGAAATTCATATGTTAGGATGCTGGGAGATGAATGGGATGCTGCATGGAGATGAATCTTGATCTCCTACATCTCCCATCTCAATACAGCATCCCTACTTAAAGGCATCTCGGACTTAGTCTATTTTTCATAAATTCTAAGAAAAACATATGTTAGGATGCTGCGAGATGAATGGGATGCTGCATGGAGATTAATCTTGATCTTCCTCATCTCCCATCTTAATACAGCATCCCTACTTAAAGGCATCTCGGACTTAGTCGATTTTTCATAAATTCTAAGAAAAACATATGTTAGGATGCTAGGAGATGAATGGGATGCTGCATGGAGATGAATCTTGATCTTCTTCATCTCCCGTCTTAATACAGCATCCCTACTTAAAGGCATCTTGGACTTAGTCGATTTTTCATAAATTCTAAGAAAAACATATGTTAGGATGCTGGGAGATGAATGGGATGCTGCATGGAGATGAATCTTGATCTTCTTCATCTCCCATCTTAATACAGCATCCCTACTTGAAGGCATCTCGGACTTAGTCGTTTTTTCATAAATTCTAAGAATTTCATATGTAAGGATGCTGCGAGATGAATGGGATGCTGCATGGAGATGAATCTTGATCTTCTTCATCTCCCATCCTAATACAGCATCCCTACTTAAAGGCATCTGGGACTTAGTCGATTTTTCATAAATTCTAAGAAAAACATATGTTAGGATGCTGCGAGATGAATGGGATGCTGCATGGAGATGAATCTTGATCTTCTCCATCTCCCATCTCAATACAGCATCCCTACTTAAAGGCATCTCGGACTTAGTCGATTTTTCATAAATTCTAAGAAATTCATATGTTAGGATGCTGGGAGATAAATGGGATGCTGCATGGAGATGAATCTTGATCTCCTACATCTCCCATCTCAATACAGCATCCCTACTTAAAGGCATCTCGGACTTAGTCGATTTTTCATAAATTCATAGAAATTCATATGTTAGGATGCTGGGAGATGAATGGGATGCTGCATGGAGATGAATCTTGATCTTCTTCATCTCCCATCTTAATACAGCATCCCTACTTAAATGCATCTCGGACTTAGTCGATTTTTCATAAATTCTAAGAAATTCATATGTTAGGATGCTGGGAGATGAATGGGATGCTGCATGGAGATGAATCTTGATCTTCTACATCTCCCATCTCAATACAGCATCCCTACCTAAAGGCATCTCGGACTTAGTCGATTTTTCATAAATTCATAGAAATTCATATGTTAGGATGCTGCGAGATGAATGGGATGCTGCATGGAGATGAATCTTGATCTCCTACATCTCTCATCTCAATACAGCATCCCTACTTAAAGCCATCTCGGACTTAGTCGATTTTTCATAAATTCATAGAAATTCATATGTTAGGATGCTGCGAGATGAATGGGATGCTGCATGGAGATGAATCTTGATCTACTTCATCTCCCATCTTAATACAGCATCCCTACTTAAATGCATCTCGGACTTAGTCGATTTTTCATAAATTCTAAGAAATTCATATGTTAGGATGCTGCGAGATGAATGGGATGCTGCATGGAGATGAATCTTGATCTCCTACATCTCCCATCCCAACACAGCATCCCTACTTAAAGCCATCTCGGTCTTAGTCGATTTTTCATAAATTCTAAGAAAAACATATGTAAGGATGCTGCGAGATGAATGGGATGCTGCATGGAGATGAATCTTGATCTTATTCATCTACCATCTTAATACAGCATCCCTACTTAAAGGCATCTCGGACTTAATCGATTTTTCATACATTCTAAGAAAAACATATGTTACGATGCTGGGAGATGAATGGGATGCTGCATGGAGATGCATCTTGATCTTCTTCATCTTCCATCTTAATACAGCATCGCTGCTTAAAGGCATCTCGGACTTAGTCGATTTTTCATAAATTCTAAGAAAAACATATGTAAGGATGCTGGGAGATGAATGGGATGCTGCATGGAGATGAATCTTGATCTTCCTCATCTCCCATCTTAATACAGCATCCCTACTTAAAAGCATCTCGGACTTAGTCAATTTTTCATAAATTCTAAGAAAAACATATGTTAGGATGCTGCGAGATGAATGGGATGCTGCATGGAGATGAATCTTGATCTTCTACATCTCCCATTTCAATACAGCACCCCTACTTAAAGGCATCTCGGACTTAGTCGATTTTTCATAAATTCTAAGAAAAACATATGTAAGGATGCTGCGAGATGAATGGGATGCTGCATGGAGATGAATCTTGATCTTCTTCATCTCCCATCTTAATACAGCATCCCTACTTAAAGGCATCTCGGACTTAGTCGATTTTTCATAAATTCATAGAAATTAATATGTTAGGATGCTGGGAGATGAATGAGATGCTGCATGGAGATGAATCTTGATCTTCTTCATCTCCCATCTTAATACAGCATCCCTACTTAAAGGCATCTCGGACTTAGTCGATTTTTCATAAATTCTAAGAAATTCATATGTTAGGATGATGCGAGATGAATGGGATGCTGCATGGAGATGAATCTTGATCTTCTTCATCTCCCATCTCAATACAGCATCCCTACTTAAAGGCGTCTCGGACTTAGTCGATTTTTCATAAATTCATAGAAAAACATATGTTAGGATGCTGCGAGATGAATGGGATGCTGCATGGAGATAAATCTTGATCTCCTACATCTCCCATCGCAATACAGCATCCCTACTTAAAGGCATCTCGGACTTAGTCGATTTTTCATAAATTCATAGAAATTCATATGTAAGGATGCTGCGAGATGAATGGGATGCTGCATGGAGATGAATCTTGATCTTCTTCATCTCCCATCTTAATACAGCATCCCTACTTAAAGGCATCTCGGACTTAGTCGATTTTTCATAAATTCTAAGAAATTCATATGTTAGGATGCTGCGAGATGAATGGGATGCTGCATGGAGATGAATCTTGATCTTCTTCATCTCCCATCTCAATACAGCATCCCTACTTAAAGGCGTCTCGGACTTAGTCGATTTTTCATAAATTCATAGAAAAACATATGTTAGGATGCTGCGAGATGAATGGGATGCTGCATGGAGATAAATCTTGATCTCCTACATCTCCCATCGCAATACAGCATCCCTACTTAAAGGCATCTCGGACTTAGTCGATTTTTCATAAATTCATAGAAATTCATATGTTAGGATGCTGCGAGATGAATGGGATGCTGCATGGAGATGAATCTTGATCTTCTTCATCTCCCATCTTAATACAGCATCCCTACTTAAAGGCATCTCGGACTTAGTCGATTTTTCATAAATTCTAAGAAATTCATATGTTAGGATGCTGCGAGATGAATGGGATGCTGCATGGAGATGAATCTTGATCTTCTTCATCTCCCATCTAAATACAGCATCCCTACGAAAAGGCATCTCGGACTTAGTCGATTTTTCATAAATTCTAAGAAAAACATATGTTAGGATGCTGCGAGATGAATGGGATGCTGCATGGAGATGAATCTTGATCTTCTTCATCTCTCATCTTAATACAGCATCCCTACTTAAAGGCATCTCCGACTTAGTCGATTTTTCATAAATTCTAAGAAAAACATATGTTAGGATGCTGCGAGATGAATGGGATGCTGCATGGAGATGAATCTTGATCTTCTTCATCTCCCATCTTAATACAGCATCCCTACTTAAAGGCATCGCGGACTTAGTCGATTTTTCATAAATTCTAAGAAATTCATATGTTAGGATGCTGGGAGATGAATGGGATGCTGCATGGAGATGAATCTTGATCTCCTACATCTCCCATCTCAATACAGCATCCCTACTTAAAGGCATCTCGGACTTATTCGATTTTTCATAAATTCATAGAAATTCATATGTTAGGATGCTGGGAGATGAATGGGATGCTGCATGGAGATGAATCTTGATCTTCTACATCTCCCATCTCAATACAGCATCCCTACTTAAAGGCATCTCGGACTTAGTCGATTTTTCATAAATTCTAAGAAATTCATATGTTAGGATGCTGGGAGATAAATGGGATGCTGCATGGAGATGAATCTTGATCTCCTACATCTCCCATCTCAATACAGCATCCCTACTTAAAGGCATCTCGGACTTAGTCGATTTTTCATAAATTCATAGAAATTCATATGTTAGGATGCTGGGAGATGAATGGGATGCTGCATGGAGATGAATCTTGATCTTCTTCATCTCCCATCTTAATACAGCATCCCTACTTAAATGCATCTCGGACTTAGTCGATTTTTCATAAATTCTAAGAAATTCATATGTTAGGATGCTGGGAGATGAATGGGATGCTGCATGGAGATGAATCTTGATCTCCTACATCTCCCATCTCAATACAGCATCCCTACCTAAAGGCATCTCGGACTTATTCGATTTTTCATAAATTCATAGAAATTCATATGTTAGGATGCTGGGAGATGAATGGGATGCATAGGAGATGAATCTTGATCTTCTCCATCTCCCATCCTAAAACAGCATCCCTACTTAAAGGCATCTCGGACTTAGTCGATTTTTCATAAATTCTAAGAAATTCATATGTTAGGATGCTGCGAGATGAATGGGATGCTGCATGGAGATGATTCTTGATCTTCTTCATCTCCCATCTCAATACAGCATCCCTACTTAAAGGCATCTCGGACTTAGTCGATTTTTCATAATCTCCTAGAAAAACATATGTTAGGATGCTGCGAGATGAATGGGATGCTGCATGGAGATGAATCTTGATCTTCTTCATCTTCCATCTCAATACAGCATCCCTACTTGAATGCATCTCGGACTTAGTCGATTTTTCATAAATTCTAAGAAAAACATATGTTAGGATGCTGCGAGATGAATGGGATGCTGCAAGGAGATGAATCTTGATCTTCTTCATCTCCCATCTTAATACAGCATCCCTACTTAAAGGCATCTGGGACTTAGTCGATTTTTCATAAATTCTAAGAAAAACATATGTAAGGATGCTGCGAGGTGAATGGGATGCTGCATGGAGATGAATCTTGATCTTCTTCATCTCCCATCTTAATACAGCATCCCTACTTAAAGGCATCTCGGACTTAGTCGATTTTTCATAAATTCTTAGAAATTCATATGTTAGGATGCTGCAAGATGAATGGGATGCTGCATGGAGATGAATCTTGATCTTCTTTCTCTCCCATCTTTATACAGCATCCCTACTTAAATGCATCTCGGACTTAGTCGATTTTTCATTAATTCTAAGAAAAACATATGTTAGGATGCTGCGAGATGAATGGGATGCTGCAAGGAGATGAATCTTGATCTTCTTCATCTCCCATCTTAATACAGCATCCCTACTTAAAGGCATCTGGGACTTAGTCGATTTTTCATAAATTCTAAGAAAAACATATGTTAGGATGCTGGGAGATGAATGGGATGCTGCATGGAGATGAATCTTGATCTTCTTCATCTCCCATCTCAATACAGCAACCCTACTTAAAGGAATCTCGGACTTAGTCGATTTTTCGTAAATTCTAAGAAAAACATATGTTAGGATGCTGCGAGATGAATGGGATGCTGCATGGAGATGAATCTTGATCTTCTTCATCTCCCGTCTTAATACAGCATCCCTACTTAAAGGCATCTCGGACTTAGTCGATTTTTCATAAATTCTAAGAAAAACATATGTTAGGATGCTGCGAGATGAATGGGATGCTGCATGGAGATGAATCTTGATTTTTTACATCTCCCATCTTAATACAGCATCCCTACTTAAAGCCATCTCGGACTTAGTCGATTTTTCATAAATTCATAGAAATTCATATGTTAGGATGCTGCGAGATGAATGGGATGCTGCATGGAGATGAATCTTGATCTCCTTCATCTCCCATCTCAATACAGCATCCCTACTTAAAGGCATCTCGGACTTAGTCGATTTTTCATAAATTCTAAAAAATTCATATGTTAGAATGCTGGGAGATGAATAAGATGCTGCATGGAGATGAATCTTGATCTCCTACATCTCCCATCTCAATACAGCATCCCTACTTAAAGGCATCTCGGACTTAGTCGATTTTTCATAAATTCATAGAAATTCATATGTTAGGATGCTGCGAGATGAATGGGATGCTGCATGGAGATGAATCTTGATCTCCTACATCTCCCATCTCAATACAGCATCCCTTCTTAAAGGCATCTCGGACTTAGTCGGTTTTTCATAAATTCTAAGAAATTCATATGTAAGGATGCTGCGAGATGAATGGGATGCTGCATGGAGATGAATCTTGATCTCCTACATCTCCCATCTCAATACAGCATCCCTTCTTAAAGGCATCTCGGACTTAGTCGATTTTTCATAAATTCTAAGAAATTCATATGTTAGGATGCTGCGAGATGAATGGGATGCTGCATGGAGATGAATCTTGATCTCCTACATCTCCCATCTCAATACAGCATCCCTTCTTAAAGGCATCTCGGACTTAGTCGATTTTTTATAAATTTTAAGAAATTCATATGTTAGGATGCTGCGAGATGAATGGGATGCTGCATGGAGATGAATCTTGATCTTCTTCATCTCCCATCTCAATACAGCATCCGTACTTAAAGGCATCTCGGACTTAGTCGATTTTTCATAAATTCTAAGAAATTCATATGTAAGGATGCTGCGAGATGAATGGGATGCTGCATGGAGATGAATCTTGATCTTCTTCATCTCCCATCTTAATACAGCATCCCTACTTATAGGCATCTCGGACTTAGTCGATTTTTCATAAATTCTAAGAAAAACATATGTTTGGATGCTGCGAGATGAATGGGATGCTGCATGGAGATGAATCTTGATCTTCTTCATCTCCCATCTTAATACAGCATCCCTACTTAAAGGCATCTCGGACTTAGTCGATTTTTCATAAATTCTAAGAAAAACATATGTTAGGATGCTGCGAGATGAATGGGATGCTGCATGAAGATGAATCTTGATCTTCTTCATCTCCCATCTTAATACAGCATCCCTACTTAAAGGCATCTCGGACTTAGTCGATTTTTCATAAATTCTAAGAAATTCATATGTTGGGATGCTGCGAGATGAATGGGATGCTGCATGGAGATGAATCTTGATCTTCTTCATCTCCCATCTTAATACAGCATCCCTACTTATAGGCATCTCGGACTTAGTCGATTTTTCATAAATTCTAAGAAATTCATATGTAAGGATGCTGCGAGATGAATGGGATGCTGCATGGAGATGAATCTTGATCTTCTTCATCTCCCATCTCAATACAGCATCCGTACTTAAAGGCATCTCGGACTTAGTCGATTTTTCATAAATTCTAAGAAATTCATATGTTAGGATGCTGCGAGATGAATGGGATGCTGCATGGAGATGAATCTTGATCTTCTTCATCTCCCATCTTAATACAGCATCCCTACTTAAAGGCATCTCGGACTTAGTCGATTTTTCATAAATTCTAAGAAATTCATATGTAAGGATGCTGCGAGATGAATGGGATGCTGCATGGAGATGAATCTTGATCTTCTTCATCTCTCATCTTAATACAGCATCCCTACTTATAGGCATCTCGGACTTAGTCGATTTTTCATAAATTCTAAGAAAAACATATGTTAGGATGCTGCGAGATGAATGGGATGCTGCATGGAGATGAATCTTGATCTTCTTAATCTCCCATCTTAATACAGCATCCCTACTTAAAGGCATCTCGGACTTAGTCGATTTTTCATAAATTCTAAGAAATTCATATGTCAGGATGCTGCGAGATGAATGGGATGCTGCATGGAGATGAATCTTGATCTTCTTCATCTCCCATCTTAATACAGCATCCCTTATTAAAGGCATCTCGGACTTAGTCGATTTTTCATAAATTCTAAGAAAAACATATGTTAGAATGCTGCGAGATGAATGGGATGCTGCATGGAGATGAATCTTGATCTTCTTCATCTCCCATCTTAATACAGCATCCCTACTTAAAGGCATCTCGGACTTAGTCGATTTTTCATAAATTCTAAGAAAAACATATGTTAGGATGCTGCGAGATGAATGGGATGCTGCATGGAGATGAATCTTGATCTTCTTCATCTCCCATCTTAATACAGCATCCCTACTTAAAGGCATCTCGGACTTAGTCGATTTTTCATAAATTCTAAGAAATTCATATGTTAGGATGCTGCGAGATGAATGGGATGCTGCATGGAGATGAATCTTGATCTTCTTCATCTCCCATCTTAATACAGCATCCCTAATTAAAGGCATCTCGGACTTAGTCGATTTTTTATAAATTCTAAGAAAAACATATGTAAGGATGCTGCGAGATGAATGGGATGCTGCATGGAGATGAATCTTGATCTTCTTCATCTCCCATCTTAATACAGCATCCCTACTTAAAGGCATCTCGGACTTAGTCGATTTTTCATAAATTCTAAGAAAAACATATGTTTGGATGCTGCGAGATGAATGGGATGCTGCATGGAGATGAATCTTGATCTTCTCCATCTCCCATCTCAATACAGCATCCCTACTTAAAGGCATCTCGGACTTAGTCGATTTTTCATAAATTCTAAGAAATTCATCTGTAAGGATGCTGGGAGATGAATGGGATGCTGCATGGAGATGAATCATGATCTTCTTCATCTCCCATCTTAATACAGCATCCCTACTTAAAGGCATCTCGGACTTAGTCGATTTTTCATAAATTCTAAAAAAAAACATATGTTAGGATGCTGGGAGATGAATGGGATGCTGCATGGAGATGAATCTTGATCTTCTTCATCTCCCATCTTAATACAGCATCCCTACTTAAAGGCATCTCGGACTTAGTCGATTTTTCATAAATTCTAAGAAATTCATATGTTTGGATGCTTCGAGATGAATGGGATGCTGCATGGAGATGAATCTTGATCTTCTTCATCTCCCATCTTAATACAGCATCCCTACTTAAAGGCATCTCGGACTTAGTCGATTTTTCGTAAATTCATAGAAATTCATATGTTAGGATGCTGGGAGATGAATGGGATGCTGCATGGAGATGAATCTTGATCTTCTTCATCTCTCATCTCAATACAGCATCCCTACTTAAAGGCATCTCGGTATTAGTCGATTTTCCATAAATTCATAGAAAAACATATGTTAGGATGCTGGGAGATGAATGGGATGCTGCATGGAGATGAATCTTGATCTTCTTCATCTCTCATCTCAATACAGCATCCCTACTTAAAGGCATCTCGGACTTAGTCGATTTTTCGTAAATTCTAAGAAATTCATATGTTTGGATGCTTCGAGATGAATGGGATGCTGCATGGAGATGAATCTTGATCTTCTTCATCTCCCATCTTAATACAGCATCCCTACTTAAAGGCATCTCGGACTTAGTCGATTTTTCATAAATTCTATGAAAAACATATGGTAGAATGCTGGTAGATGAATGGGATGCTGCATGGAGATGTATCTTGATCTTCTTCATCTCCCATCTTAATACAGCATCCCTACTTAAAGGCATCTCGGACTTATTCGATTTTTCATAAATTCATAGAAATTCATATGTTAGGATGCTGGGAGATGAATGGGATGCTGCATGGAGATGAATCTTGATCTTCTCCATCTCCCATCTCAATACAGCATCCCTACTTAAAGGCATCTCGGACTTAGTCGATTTTTCATAAATTCTAAGAAATTCATATGTTAGGATGCTGGGAGATAAATGGGATGCTGCATGGAGATGAATCTTGATCTCCTACATCTCCCATCTCAATACAGCATCCCTACTTAAAGGCATCTCGGACTTAGTCGATTTTTCATAAATTCATAGAAATTCATATGTTAGGATGCTGGGAGATGAATGGGATGCTGCATGGAGATGAATCTTGATCTTCTTCATCTCCCATCTTAATACAGCATCCCTACTTAAATGCATCTCGGACTTAGTCGATTTTTCATAAATTCTAAGAAATTCATATGTTAGGATGCTGGGAGATGAATGGGATGCTGCATGGAGATGAATCTTGATCTCCTACATCTCCCATCTCAATACAGCATCCCTACCTAAAGGCATCTCGGACTTATTCGATTTTTCATAAATTCATAGAAATTCATATGTTAGGATGCTGGGAGATGAATGGGATGCTGCATGGAGATGAATCTTGATCTTCTCCATCTCCCATCTTAAAACAGCATCCCTACTTAAAGGCATCTCGGACTTAGTCGATTTTTCATAAATTCTAAGAAATTCATATGTTAGGATGCTGGGAGATGAATGGGATGCTGCATGGAGATGAATCTTGATCTCCTACATCTCCCATCTCAATACAGCATCCCTACTTAAAGGCATCTCGGACTTAGTCGATTTTTCATAAATTCATAGAAATTCATATGTTAGGATGCTGCGAGATGAATGGGATGCTGCATGGAGATGAATCTTGATCTCCTACATCTCTCATCTCAATACAGCATCCCTACTTAAAGCCATCTCGGACTTAGTCGATTTTTCATAAATTCATAGAAATTCATATGTTAGGATGCTGCGAGATGAATGGGATGCTGCATGGAGATGAATCTTGATCTACTTCATCTCCCATCTTAATACAGCATCCCTACTTAAATGCATCTCGGACTTAGTCGATTTTTCATAAATTCATAGAAATTCATATGTTAGGATGCTGCGAGATGCATGGGATGCTGCACGGAGATGCATCTTGATCTCCTACATCTCCCATCTTAATACAGCATCCCTACTTAAAGCCATCTCGGACTTAGTCGATTTTTCATAAATTCTAAGAAATTCATATGTTAGGATGCTGGGAGATGAATGGGATGCTGCATGGAGATGAATCCGCCGTTTCCGCCATAGAAATTCATATGTTAGGATGCTGCGAGATGAATGGGATGCTGCATGGGGATGAATCTTGATCTCCTACATCTCTCATCTCCATACAGCATCCCTACTTAAAGGCATCTCGGACTTAGTCTATTTTTCATAAATTCTAAGAAAAACATATGTTAGGATGCTGCGAGATGAATGGGATGCTGCATGGAGATTAATCTTGATCTTCCTCATCTCCCATCTTAATACAGCATCCCTACTTAAAAGCATCTGGGACTTAGTCGATTTTTCATAAATTCTAAGAAAAACATATGTTAGGATGCTGCGAGATGAATGGGATGCTGCATGGAGATGAATCTTGATCTTCTTCATCTCCCATCTCAATACAGCATCACTACTTAAAGGCATCTCGGACTTAGTCGATTTTTCATAAATTCATAGAAATTCATATGTTAGGATGCTGGGAGATGAATGGGATGCTGCATGGAGATGAATCTTGATCTCCTACATCTCCCATCTCAATACAGCATCCCTACTTAAAGGCATCTCGGACTTAGTCTATTTTTCATAAATTCTAAGAAAAACATATGTTAGGATGCTGCGAGATGAATGGGATGCTGCATGGAGATTAATCTTGATCTTCCTCATCTCCCATCTTAATACAGCATCCCTACTTAAAAGCATCTCGGACTTAGTCGATTTTTCATAAATTCTAAGAAAAACATATGTTAGGATGCTAGGAGATGAATGGGATGCTGCATGGAGATGAATCTTGATCTTCTTCATCTCCCGTCTTAATACAGCATCCCTACTTAAAGGCATCTTGGACTTAGTCGATTTTTCATAAATTCTAAGAAAAACATATGTTAGGATGCTGGGAGATGAATGGGATGCTGCATGGAGATGAATCTTGATCTTCTTCATCTCCCATCTTAATACAGCATCCCTACTTGAAGGCATCTCGGACTTAGTCGTTTTTTCATAAATTCTAAGAATTTCATATGTAAGGATGCTGCGAGATGAATGGGATGCTGCATGGAGATGAATCTTGATCTTCTTCATCTCCCATCCTAATACAGCATCCCTACTTAAAGGCATCTGGGACTTAGTCGATTTTTCATAAATTCTAAGAAAAACATATGTTAGGATGCTGCGAGATGAATGGGATGCTGCATGGAGATGAATCTTGATCTTCTCCATCTCCCATCTCAATACAGCATCCCTACTTAAAGGCATCTCGGACTTAGTCGATTTTTCATAAATTCTAAGAAATTCATATGTTAGGATGCTGGGAGATAAATGGGATGCTGCATGGAGATGAATCTTGATCTCCTACATCTCCCATCTCAATACAGCATCCCTACTTAAAGGCATCTCGGACTTAGTCGATTTTTCATAAATTCATAGAAATTCATATGTTAGGATGCTGGGAGATGAATGGGATGCTGCATGGAGATGAATCTTGATCTTCTTCATCTCCCATCTTAATACAGCATCCCTACTTAAATGCATCTCGGACTTAGTCGATTTTTCATAAATTCTAAGAAATTCATATGTTAGGATGCTGGGAGATGAATGGGATGCTGCATGGAGATGAATCTTGATCTCCTACATCTCCCATCTCAATACAGCATCCCTACCTAAAGGCATCTCGGACTTAGTCGATTTTTCATAAATTCATAGAAATTCATATGTTAGGATGCTGCGAGATGAATGGGATGCTGCATGGAGATGAATCTTGATCTCCTACATCTCTCATCTCAATACAGCATCCCTACTTAAAGCCATCTCGGACTTAGTCGATTTTTCATAAATTCATAGAAATTCATATGTTAGGATGCTGCGAGATGAATGGGATGCTGCATGGAGATGAATCTTGATCTACTTCATCTCCCATCTTAATACAGCATCCCTACTTAAATGCATCTCGGACTTAGTCGATTTTTCATAAATTCATAGAAATTCATATGTTAGGATGCTGCGAGATGCATGGGATGCTGCATGGAGATGCATCTTGATCTCCTACATCTCCCATCTTAATACAGCATCCCTACTTAAAGCCATCTCGGACTTAGTCGATTTTTCATAAATTCTAAGAAATTCATATGTTAGGATGCTGGGAGATGAATGGGATGCTGCATGGAGATGAATCCGCCGTTTCCGCCATAGAAATTCATATGTTAGGATGCTGCGAGATGAATGGGATGCTGCATGGGGATGAATCTTGATCTCCTACATCTCTCATCTCCATGCAGCATCCCTACTTAAAGGCATCTCGGACTTAGTCTATTTTTCATAAATTCTAAGAAAAACATATGTTAGGATGCTGCGAGATGAATGGGATGCTGCATGGAGATTAATCTTGATCTTCCTCATCTCCCATCTTAATACAGCATCCCTACTTAAAAGCATCTGGGACTTAGTCGATTTTTCATAAATTCTAAGAAAAACATATGTTAGGATGCTGCGAGATGAATGGGATGCTGCATGGAGATGAATCTTGATCTTCTTCATCTCCCATCTCAATACAGCATCACTACTTAAAGGCATCTCGGACTTAGTCGATTTTTCATAAATTCATAGAAATTCATATGTTAGGATGCTGCGAGATGAATGGGATGCTGCATGGAGATTAATCTTGATCTTCCTCATCTCCCATCTTAATACAGCATCCCTACTTAAAAGCATCTCGGACTTAGTCGATTTTTCATAAATTCTAAGAAAAACATATGTTAGGATGCTAGGAGATGAATGGGATGCTGCATGGAGATGAATCTTGATCTTCTTCATCTCCCGTCTTAATACAGCATCCCTACTTAAAGGCATCTTGGACTTAGTCGATTTTTCATAAATTCTAAGAAAAACATATGTTAGGATGCTGGGAGATGAATGGGATGCTGCATGGAGATGAATCTTGATCTTCTTCATCTCCCATCTTAATACAGCATCCCTACTTGAAGGCATCTCGGACTTAGTCGTTTTTTCATAAATTCTAAGAATTTCATATGTAAGGATGCTGCGAGATGAATGGGATGCTGCATGGAGATGAATCTTGATCTTCTTCATCTCCCATCCTAATACAGCATCCCTACTTAAAGGCATCTCGGACTTAGTCGATTTTTCATAAATTCTAAGAAAAACATATGTTAGGATGCTGCGAGATGAATGGGATGCTGCATGGAGATGAATCTTGATCTTCTCCATCTCCCATCTCAATACAGCATCCCTACTTAAAGGCATCTCGGACTTAGTCGATTTTTCATAAATTCTAAGAAATTCATATGTTAGGATGCTGGGAGATAAATGGGATGCTGCATGGAGATGAATCTTGATCTCCTACATCTCCCATCTCAATACAGCATCCCTACTTAAAGGCATCTCGGACTTAGTCGATTTTTCATAAATTCATAGAAATTCATATGTTAGGATGCTGGGAGATGAATGGGATGCTGCATGGAGATGAATCTTGATCTTCTTCATCTCCCATCTTAATACAGCATCCCTACTTAAATGCATCTCGGACTTAGTCGATTTTTCATAAATTCTAAGAAATTCATATGTTAGGATGCTGGGAGATGAATGGGATGCTGCATGGAGATGAATCTTGATCTCCTACATCTCCCATCTCAATACAGCATCCCTACCTAAAGGCATCTCGGACTTATTCGATTTTTCATAAATTCATAGAAATTCATATGTTAGGATGCTGGGAGATGAATGGGATGCTGCATGGAGATGAATCTTGATCTTCTCCATCTCCCATCTTAAAACAGCATCCCTACTTAAAGGCATCTCGGACTTAGTCGATTTTTCATAAATTCTAAGAAATTCATATGTTAGGATGCTGGGAGATAAATGGGATGCTGCATGGAGATGAATCTTGATCTCCTACATCTCCCATCTCAATACAGCATCCCTACTTAAAGGCATCTCGGACTTAGTCGATTTTTCATAAATTCATAGAAATTCATATGTTAGGATGCTGCGAGATGAATGGGATGCTGCATGGAGATGAATCTTGATCTCCTACATCTCTCATCTCAATACAGCATCCCTACTTAAAGCCATCTCGGACTTAGTCGATTTTTCATAAATTCATAGAAATTCATATGTTAGGATGCTGCGAGATGAATGGGATGCTGCATGGAGATGAATCTTGATCTACTTCATCTCCCATCTTAATACAGCATCCCTACTTAAATGCATCTCGGACTTAGTCGATTTTTCATAAATTCATAGAAATTCATATGTTAGGATGCTGCGAGATGCATGGGATGCTGCATGGAGATGCATCTTGATCTCCTACATCTCCCATCTCAATACAGCATCCCTACTTAAAGCCATCTCGGACTTAGTCGATTTTTCATAAATTCTAAGAAATTCATATGTTAGGATGCTGGGAGATGAATGGGATGCTGCATGGAGATGAATCCGCCGTTTCCGCCATAGAAATTCATATGTTAGGATGCTGCGAGATGAATGGGATGCTGCATGGAGATGAATCTTGATCTCCTACATCTCTCATCTCAATACAGCATCCCTACTTAAAGGCATCTCGGACTTAGTCTATTTTTCATAAATTCTAAGAAAAACATATGTTAGGATGCTGCGAGATGAATGGGATGCTGCATGGAGATTAATCTTGATCTTCCTCATCTCCCATCTTAATACAGCATCCCTACTTAAAAGCATCTGGGACTTAGTCGATTTTTCATAAATTCTAAGAAAAACATATGTTAGGATGCTGCGAGATGAATGGGATGCTGCATGGAGATGAATCTTGATCTTCTTCATCTCCCATCTCAATACAGCATCACTACTTAAAGGCATCTCGGACTTAGTCGATTTTTCATAAATTCATAGAAATTCATATGTTAGGATGCTGGGAGATGAATGGGATGCTGCATGGAGATGAATCTTGATCTCCTACATCTCCCATCTCAATACAGCATCCCTACTTAAAGGCATCTCGGACTTAGTCTATTTTTCATAAATTCTAAGAAAAACATATGTTAGGATGCTGCGAGATGAATGGGATGCTGCATGGAGATGAATCTTGATCTTCCTCATCTCCCATCTTAATACAGCATCCCTACTTAAAAGCATCTCGGACTTAGTCGATTTTTCATAAATTCTAAGAAAAACATATGTTAGGATGCTAGGAGATGAATGGGATGCTGCATGGAGATGAATCTTGATCTTCTTCATCTCCCGTCTTAATACAGCATCCCTACTTAAAGGCATCTTGGACTTAGTCGATTTTTCATAAATTCTAAGAAAAACATATGTTAGGATGCTGGGAGATGAATGGGATGCTGCATGGAGATGAATCTTGATCTTCTTCATCTCCCATCTTAATACAGCATCCCTACTTGAAGGCATCTCGGACTTAGTCGTTTTTTCATAAATTCTAAGAATTTCATATGTAAGGATGCTGCGAGATGAATGGGATGCTGCATGGAGATGAATCTTGATCTTCTTCATCTCCCATCCTAATACAGCATCCCTACTTAAAGGCATCTGGGACTTAGTCGATTTTTCATAAATTCTAAGAAAAACATATGTTAGGATGCTGCGAGATGAATGGGATGCTGCATGGAGATGAATCTTGATCTTCTTCATCTCCCATCTCAATACAGCATCACTACTTAAAGGCATCTCGGACTTAGTCGATTTTTCATAAATTCTAAGAAAAACATATGTTATTATGCTGGGAGGTGAATGGGATGCTGCATGGAAATGAATCTTGATCTTCTTCATCTCCCATCTTAATACAGCATCCCTACTTAAAGGCATTTCGGACTTAGTCGATTTTTCATAAATTCTAAGAAAAACATATGTTAGGATGCTGCGAGATGAATGGGATGCTGCATGGAGATGAATCTTGATCTTCTACATCTCCCATCTCAATACAGCATCCCTACTTAAAGGCATCTCGGACTTAGTCGATTTTTCACAAATTCTAAGAAAAACATATGTTAGGATGCTGCGAGATGAATGGGTTGCTTCATGGAGATAAATCTTGATCTTCTACATCTCCCATCCTAATACAGCATCCCTACTTAAAGGCATCTCGGACTTAGTCGATTTTTCATAAATTCTAAGAAAAACATATGTTAGGATGCTGCGAGATGAATTTGATGCTGCATGGAGATGAATCTTGATCTTCTTCATCTCGCATCTTAATACAGCATCCCTACTTAAATGCATCTCGGACTTAGTCGATTTTTCATAAATTCTAAGAAATTCATATGTTAGGATGCTGCGAGATGAATGGGATGCTGCATGGAGATGAATCTTGATCTTCTCCATCTCCCATCTTAATACAGCATCCCTACTTAAAAGCATCTGGGACTTAGTCGATTTTTCATAAATTCTAAGAAAAACATATGTTAGGATGCTGCGAGATGAATGGGATGCTGCATGGAGATGAATCTTGATCTTCTTCATCTCCCATCTCAATACAGCATCACTACTTAAAGGCATCTCGGACTTAGTCGATTTTTCATAAATTCATAGAAATTCATATGTTAGGATACTGGGAGATGAATGGGATGCTGCATGGAGATGAATCTTGATCTCCTACATCTCCCATCTCAATACAGCATCCCTACTTAAAGGCATCTCGGACTTAGTCTATTTTTCATAAATTCTAAGAAAAACATATGTTAGGATGCTGCGAGATGAATGGGATGCTGCATGGAGATTAATCTTGATCTTCTTCATCTCCCATCTTAATACAGCATCCCTACTTAAAAGCATCTCGGACTTAGTCGATTTTTCATAAATTCTAAGAAAAACATATGTTAGGATGCTAGGAGATGAATGGGATGCTGCATGGAGATGAATCTTGATCTTCTTCATCTCCCGTCTTAATACAGCATCCCTACTTAAAGGCATCTTGGACTTAGTCGATTTTTCATAAATTCTAAGAAAAACATATGTTAGGATGCTGGGAGATGAATGGGATGCTGCATGGAGATGAATCTTGATCTTCTTCATCTCCCATCTTAATACAGCATCCCTACTTGAAGGCATCTCGGACTTAGTCGTTTTTTCATAAATTCTAAGAAATTCATATGTAAGGATGCTGCGAGATGAATGGGATGCTGCATGGAGATGAATCTTGATCTTCTTCATCTCCCATCCTAATACAGCATCCCTACTTAAAGGCATCTGGGACTTAGTCGATTTTTCATAAATTCTAAGAAAAACATATGTTAGGATGCTGCGAGATGAATGGGATGCTGCATGGAGATGAATCTTGATCTTCTTCATCTCCCATCTTAATACAGCATCCCTACTTGAAGGCATCTCGGACTTAGTCGATTTTTCATAAATTCATAGAAATTCATATGTTAGGATGCTGCGAGATGAATGGGATGCTGCATGCAGATGAATATTGATCTCCTACATCTCCCGTCTCAATACAGCATCCCTACTTAAAGGCATCTCGGACTTAGTCGATTTTTCATAAATTCATAGAAATTCATATGTTAGGATGCTGCGAGATGAATGGGATGCTGCATGGAGATGAATCTTGATCTCCTTCATCTCTCATCTCAATACAGCATCCCTACTTAAAGCCATCTCGGACTTAGTCGATTTTTCATAAATTCATAGAAATTCATATGTAAGGATGCTGGGAGATGAATGGGATGCTGCATGGAGATGAATCTTGATCTCCTACATCTCCCATCTTAATACAGCATCCCTACTTAAAGCCATCTCGGACTTAGTCGATTTTTCATAAATTCATATAAATTCATATGTAAGGATGCTGGGAGATGAATGGGATGCTGCATGGAGATGAATCTTGATCTCCTACATCTCCCGTCTCAATACAGCATCCCTACTTAAAGGCATCTCGGACTTAGTCGATTTTTCATAAATTCTAAGAAATTCATATGTTAGGATGCTGGGAGATGAATGAGATGCTGCATGGAGATGAATCTTGATCTCCTACATCTCTCATCTCAATACAGCATTCCTACCTAAAGCCATCTCGGACTTAGTCGATTTTTCATAAATTCATAGAAATTCATATGTTAGGATGCTGCGAGATGAATGGGATGCTGCATGGAGATGAATCTTGATCTACTCCATCTCCCATCTTAATACAGCATCCCTACTTAAATGCATCTCGGACTTAGTCGATTTTTCATAAATTCTAAGAAAAACATATGTTAGGATGCTGCGAGATGAATGGGATGCTGCATGGAGATGCATCTTGATCTCCTACATCTCCCATCTTAATACAGCATCCCTACTTAAAGCCATCTCGGACTAAGTCGATTTTTCATAAATTCATAGAAATTCATATGTAAGGATGCTGCGAGATCAATGGGATGCTGCATGGAGATGAATCTTGATCTACTCCATCTCCCATCTCAATACAGCATCCCTACTTAAAGGCATCTCGGACTTAGTCGATTTTTCATAAATTCATAGAAATTCATATGTTAGGATGCTGGGAGATGAATGGGATGCTGCATGGAGATGAATCTTGATCTTCTTCATCTCCCATCTCAATACAGCATCCCTTCTTAAAGGCATCTCGGACTTAGTCGATTTTTCATAAATTCTGAGAAATTCATATGTTAGGATGCTGCGAGATGAATGCGATGCTGCATGGAGATGAATCTTGATCTTCTTCATCTTCCATCTCAATACAGCATCCCTTCTTAAAGGCATCTCGGACTTAGTCGATTTTTCATAAATTCTAAGAAAAACATATGTTAGGATGCTGCGAGATGAATGGGATGCTGCATGGAGATGAATCTTGATCTTCTTCATCTCCCATCTTAATACAGCATCCCTACTTAAAGACATCTCGGACTTAGTCGATTTTTCATAAATTCTGAGAAAAACATATTTTAGGATGCTGCGAGATGAATGGGATGCTGCATTGAGATGAATCTTGATCTTCTTCATCTCCCATCTTAATACAGCATCCCTACTTAAAGGCATCTCGGACTTAGTCGATTTTTCATAAACTCTAAGAAATTCATATGTTAGGATGCTGCGAGATGAATGGGATGCTGCATGGAGATGAATCTTGATCTTCTTCATCTCCCATCTTAATACAGCATCCCTACTTGAAGGCATCTCGGACTTAGTCGATTTTTCATAAATTCTAAGAAATTCATATGTTAGGATGCTGCGAGATGAATGGGATGCTGCATGGAGATGAATCTTGATCTTCTTCATCTCCCATCTTAATACAGCATCCCTACTTAAAGGCATCTCGGACTTAGTCGATTTTTTATTAATTCCAAGAAAAACATATGTTAGGATGCTGCAAGATGAATGGGATGCTGCATGGAGATGAATCTTGATCTTCTTCATCTCCCATCTTAATACAGCATCCCTACTTAAAGGCATCTCGGACTAAGTCGATTTTTCATAAATTCTAAGAAAAACATATGTTGGGATGCTGGGAGATGAATGGGATGCTGCATGGAGATGAATCTTGATCTTCGTCATCTCCCATCTTAATACAGCATCCCTACTTAAAGGCATCTCGGACTTAGTCGATTTTTCATAAATTCTAAGAAATTCATATGTTAGGATGCTGCGAGATGAATGGGATGCTGCATGGAGATGAATCTTGATCTTCTTCATCTCCCATCTCAAGACAGCATCCCTACTTATAGGCATCACGGACTAAGTCGATTTTTCATAAATTCTAAGAAAAACATATGTTAGGATGCTGCGAGATGAATGGGATGCTGCATGGAGATGAACCTTGATCTTCTTCATCTTCCATCTTAATACAGCATCCCTACTTAAAGGCATCTCGGACTTAGTCGATTTTTCATAAATTCCAAGAAAAACATATGTTAGGATGCTGCGAGATGAATGGGATGCTGCATGGAGATGAATCTTGATCTTCTCCATCTCCCATCTCAATACAGCATCCCTACTTAAAGGCATCTCGGACTTAGTCGATTTTTCATAAATTCTAAGAAAAACATATGTAAGGATGCTGCGAGATGAATGGGATGCTGCATGGAGATGAATCTTGATCTTCTTCATCTCCCATCTCAATACAGCATCCCTGCTTAAAGGCATCTTGGACTTAGTCGATTTTTCATAAATTCTAAGAAATTCATATGTTAGGATGCTGCGAGATGAATTTGATGCTGCATGGAGATAAATCTTGATCTTCTTCATCTCCCATCTTAATACAGCATCCCTACTTAAAAGCATCTCGGACTTAGTCGATTTTTCATAAATTCTAAGAAAAACATATGTTAGGATGCTAGGAGATGAATGGGATGCTGCATGGAGATGAATCTTGATCTTCTTCATCTCCCGTCTAAATACAGCATCCCTACTTAAAGGCATCTCAGACTTAGTCGATTTTTCATAAATTCTAAGAAAAACATATGTTAGGATGCTGCGAGATGAATGGGATGCTGCATGGAGATAAATCTTGATCTTCTTCATCTCCCATCTCAATACAGCATCCCTACTTAAAGGCATCTCGGACTAAGTTGATTTTTCATAAATTCTAAGAAAAACATATGTTAGGATGCTGCGAGAGGAATGGGATGCTGCATGGAGATGAATCTTGATCTTCTTCATCTCCCATCTTAATACAGAATCCCTTCTTAAAGGCATCTCGGACTTAGTCGATTTTGCATAAATTCTTAGAAAAAAATATGTTAGGATGCTGCGAGATGAATGGGATGCTGCATGGAGATGAATCTTGATCTTCTTCATCTCCCATCTCAATACAGCATCCCTACTTAAAGGCATCTCGGACTTAGTCTATTTTTCATAAATTCTAAGAAAAACATATGTTAGGATGCTGGGAGATGAATGGGATGCTGCATGGAGATGAATCTTGGTCTTCTTCATCTCCCATCTTAATACAGCATCCCTACTCAAACGCATCTCGGACTTAGTCGATTATTCATAAATTCTAAGAAAAACATATGTTAGGATGCTGCGAGATGAATGGGATGCTGTATGGAGATGAATCTTGATCTTCTTCATCTCCCATCTTAATACAGCATCCCTACTTAAAGGCATCTCGGACTTAGTCGATTTTTCATAAATTCTAAGAAAAACATATGTAAGGATGCTGCGAGATGAATGGGATGCTGCATGGAGATAAATCTTGATCTTCTTCATCTCCCATCTTAATACAGCATCCCTACTTAAAGGCATCTCGGACTTAGTCGATTTTTCATAAATTCTAAGAAAAACTTATGTTAGGATGCTGCGAGATAGATGGGATGCTGCATGGAGATGAATCTTGATCTTCTACATCTCCCATCGCAATACAGCATCCCTACTTAAAGGCATCTCGGGATTAGTCTATTTTTCATAAATTCAAAGAAAAACATATGTTAGGATGCTGCGAGATGAATGGGATGCTGCGAGATGAATGGGATGCTGCATGGAGATGAATCTTGATCTTCTTCATCTCCCATCTTAATACAGCATCCCTTCTTAAAGGCATCTCGGACTTAGTCGATTTTTCATAAATTCTAAGAAATTCATATGTTAGGATGCTGCAAGATGAATGGGATGCTGCATGGAGATGCATCTTGATCTCCTACATCTCTCATCTCAATACAGCATCCCTACTTAAAGCCATCTCGGACTTAGTCGATTTTTCATAAATTCTAAGAAAAACATATGTTAGGATGCTGCGAGATGAATGGTATGCTGCATGGAGATGAATCTTGATCTTCTACATCTTCCATCGCAACACAGCATCCCTACTTAAAGGCATCTCGGACTTAGTCGATTTTTCATAAATTCTAAGAAAAACATATGTTAGGGTGCTGCGAGATGAATGGGATGCTGCATGGAGATGAATCTTGATCTCCTACATCTCCCATCGCAATACAGCATCCCTACTTAAAGGCATCTCGGACTTAGTCGATTTTTCATCAATTCTAAGAAAAACATATGTTAAGATGCTGCGCGATGAATGGGAAGCTGCATGGAGATGAATCTTGATCTTCTTCATCTCCCATCTCAATACAGCATCCCTACTTAAAGGCATCTCGGACTTAGTCGATTTTTCATAAATTCTAAGAAAAACATATGTTAGGATGCTGGGAGATGAATGGGATGCTGCATGGAGATGAATCTTGATCTTCTTCATCTCCCATCTTAATACAGCATCCCTGCTTAAGGGCATCTCGGACTTAGTCGATTTTTCATAAATTCTAAGAAAAACATATGTTAGGATGCTGCGAGATGAATGGGATGCTGCATGGAGATGAATCTTGATCTACTTCATCTCCCATCTTGACACAGCATCCCTACTTAAAGGCATCTCGGACTTAGTCGATTTTTCATAAATTCTAAGAAAAACATATGTTAGGATGCTGCGAGATGAATGGGATGCTGCATGGAGATGCATCTTGATCTCCTACATCTCTCATCTCAATACAGCATCCCTACTTAAAGCCATCTCGGACTTAGTCGATTTTTCATAAATTCTAAGAAAAACATATGTTAGGATGCTGCGAGATGAATGGGATGCTGCATGGAGATGAATCTTGATCTACTTCATCTCCCATCTTGACACAGCATCCCTACTTAAAGCCATCTCGGACTTAGTCGATTTTTCATAAATTCTAAGAAAAACATATGTTAGGATGCTGCGAGATGAATGGGATGCTGCATGGAGATGAATCTTGATCTACTTCATCTCCCATCTTAATACAGCATCCCTACTTAAAGGCATCTCGGACTTAGTCGATTTTTCATAAATTCTAAGAAAAACATATGTTAGGATGCTGCGAGATGAATGGGATGCTGCGAGATGAATGGGATGCTGCATGGAGATGAATCTTGATCTTCTTCATCTCCCATCTTAATACAGCATCCCTTCTTAAAGGCATCTCGGACTTAGTCGATTTTTCATAAATTCATAGAAATTCATATGTTAGGATGCTGCAAGATGAATGGGATGCTGCATGGAGATGCATCTTGATCTCCTACATCTCTCATCTCAATACAGCATCCCTACTTAAAGCCATCTCGGACTTAGTCGATTTTTCATAAATTCTAAGAAAAACATATGTTAGGATGCTGCGAGATGAATGGTATGCTGCATGGAGATGAATCTTGATCTTCTACATCTCCCATCGCAACACAGCATCCCTACTTAAAGGCATCTCGGACTTAGTCGATTTTTCATAAATTCTAAGAAAAACATATGTTAGGATGCTGCGAGATGAATGGGATGCTGCATGGAGATGAATCTTGATCTTCTTCATCTCCCATCTTAATACAGCATCCCTACTTAAATGCATCTCGGACTTAGTCGATTTTTCATAAATTCTTAGAAAAACATATGTTAGGATGCTGCGAGATGAATGGGATGCTGCATGGAGATGAATCTTGATCTTCTTCATCTCCCATCTCAATACAGCATCCTTACTTAAGGGCATCTCGGACTTAGTCGATTTTTCATAAATTCTAAGAAAAACATATGTTAGGGTGCTGCGAGATGAATGGGATGCTGCATGGAGATGAATCTTGATCTTCTTCATCTCCCATCTCAATACAGCATCCTTACTTAAGGGCATCTCGGACTTAGTCGATTTTTCATAAATTCTAAGAAAAACATATGTTAGGATGCTGCGAGATGAATGTGATGCTGCATGAAGATGAATCTTGATCTTCTTCATCTCCCATCTTAATACAGCATCCCTACTTAAATGCATCTCGGACTTAGTCGATTTTTCATAAATTCTAAGAAATTCATATGTTAGGATGCTGCGAGATGAATGGGATGCTGCATGGAGATGAATCTTGATCTCCTACATCTCCCATCCCAACACAGCATCCCTACTTAAAGCCATCTCGGTCTTAGTCGATTTTTCATAAATTCTAAGAAAAACATATGTAAGGATGCTGCGAGATGAATGGGATGCTGCATGGAGATGAATCTTGATCTTATTCATCTACCATCTTAATACAGCATCCCTACTTAAAGGCATCTCGGACTTAATCGATTTTTCATACATTCTAAGAAAAACATATGTTACGATGCTGGGAGATGAATGGGATGCTGCATGGAGATGCATCTTGATCTTCTTCATCTTCCATCTTATTACAGCATCGCTGCTTAAAGGCATCTCGGACTTAGTCGATTTTTCATAAATTCTAAGAAAAACATATGTAAGGATGCTGGGAGATGAATGGGATGCTGCATGGAGATGAATCTTGATCTTCCTCATCTCCCATCTTAATACAGCATCCCTACTTAAAAGCATCTCGGACTTAGTCAATTTTTCATAAATTCTAAGAAAAACATATGTTAGGATGCTGCGAGATGAATGGGATGCTGCATGGAGATGAATCTTGATCTTCTACATCTCCCATTTCAATACAGCATCCCTACTTAAAAGCATCTCGGACTTAGTCGATTTTTCATAAATTCTAAGAAATTCATATGTTAGGATGCTGCGAGATGAATGGGATGCTGCATGGAGATGAATCTTGATCTTCCTCATCTCCCATCTTAATACAGCATCCCTACTTAAAAGCATCTCGGACTTAGTCGATTTTTCATAAATTCTAAGAAATACATATGTTAGGATGCTGGGAGATGAATGGGATGCTGCATGGAGATGAATCTTGATCTTCTTCATCTCCCATCTTAATACAGCATCCCTACTTAAAGGCATCTCGGACTTAGTCGATTTTTCATAAATTCATAGAAATTCATATGTTAGGATGCTGCGAGAAGAATGGGATGCTGCATGGAGATGAATCTTGATCTACTTCATCTCCCATCTTAATACAGCATCCCTACTTAAATGCATCTCGGACTTAGTCGATTTTTCATAAATTCTAAGAAAAACATATGTTAGGATGCTGCGAGATGAATGGGATGCTGCATGGAGATGAATCTTGATCTTCTTCATCTCCCATCTTAATACAGCATCCCTACTTAAATGCATCTCGGACTTAGTCGATTTTTCATAAATTCTTAGAAAAACATATGTTAGGATGCTGCGAGATGAATGGGATGCTGCATGGAGATGAATCTTGATCTTCTTCATCTCCCATCTCAATACAGCATCCTTACTTAAGGGCATCTCGGACTTAGTCGATTTTTCATAAATTCTAAGAAAAACATATGTAAGGATGCTGCGAGATGAATGGGATGCTGCATGGAGATGAATCTTGATCTTATTCATCTACCATCTTAATACAGCATCCCTACTTAAAGGCATCTCGGACTTAATCGATTTTTCATACATTCTAAGAAAAACATATGTTACGATGCTGGGAGATGAATGGGATGCTGCATGGAGATGCATCTTGATCTTCTTCATCTTCCATCTTATTACAGCATCGCTGCTTAAAGGCATCTCGGACTTAGTCGATTTTTCATAAATTCTAAGAAAAACATATGTAAGGATGCTGGGAGATGAATGGGATGCTGCATGGAGATGAATCTTGATCTTCCTCATCTCCCATCTTAATACAGCATCCCTACTTAAAGGCATCTCGGACTTAGTCGATTTTTCATAAATTCTAAGAAAAACATATGTAAGGATGCTGCGAGATGAATGGGATGCTGCATGGAGATGAATCTTGATCTTCTTCATCTCCCATCTTAATACAGCATCCCTACTTAAAGGCATCTCGGACTTAGTCGATTTTTCATAAATTCTAAGAAATTCATATGTTAGGATGCTGCGAGATGAATGGGATGCTGCATGGAGATGAATCTTGATCTTCCTCATCTCCCATCTTAATACAGCATCCCTACTTAAAAGCATCTCGGACTTAGTCGATTTTTCATAAATTCTAAGAAATACATATGTTAGGATGCTGGGAGATGAATGGGATGCTGCATGGAGATGAATCTTGATCTTCTTCATCTCCCATCTTAATACAGCATCCCTACTTAAAGGCATCTCGGACTTAGTCGATTTTTCATAAATTCAAAGAAATTCATATGTTAGGATGCTGCGAGAAGAATGGGATGCTGCATGGAGATGAATCTTGATCTACTTCATCTCCCATCTTAATACAGCATCCCTACTTAAATGCATCTCGGACTTAGTCGATTTTTCATAAATTCTAAGAAAAACATATGTTAGGATGCTGCGAGATGAATGGGATGCTGCATGGAGATGAATCTTGATCTACTTCATCTCCCATCTTAATACAGCATCCCTACTTAAATGCATCTCGGACTTAGTCGATTTTTCATAAATTCTTAGAAAAACATATGTTAGGATGCTGCGAGATGAATGGGATGCTGCATGGAGATGAATCTTGATCTTCTTCATCTCCCATCTCAATACAGCATCCTTACTTAAGGGCATCTCGGACTTAGTCGATTTTTCATAAATTCTAAGAAAAACATATGTTAGGGTGCTGCGAGATGAATGGGATGCTGCATGGAGATGAATCTTGATCTTCTTCATCTCCCATCTCAATACAGCATCCTTACTTAAGGGCATCTCGGACTTAGTCGATTTTTCATAAATTCTAAGAAAAACATATGTTAGGATGCTGCGAGATGAATGTGATGCTGCATGAAGATGAATCTTGATCTTCTTCATCTCCCATCTTAATACAGCATCCCTACTTAAATGCATCTCGGACTTAGTCGATTTTTCATAAATTCTAAGAAATTCATATGTTAGGATGCTGCGAGATGAATGGGATGCTGCATGGAGATGAATCTTGATCTCCTACATCTCCCATCCCAACACAGCATCCCTACTTAAAGCCATCTCGGTCTTAGTCGATTTTTCATAAATTCTAAGAAAAACATATGTAAGGATGCTGCGAGATGAATGGGATGCTGCATGGAGATGAATCTTGATCTTATTCATCTACCATCTTAATACAGCATCCCTACTTAAAGGCATCTCGGACTTAATCGATTTTTCATACATTCTAAGAAAAACATATGTTACGATGCTGGGAGATGAATGGGATGCTGCATGGAGATGCATCTTGATCTTCTTCATCTTCCATCTTAATACAGCATCGCTGCTTAAAGGCATCTCGGACTTAGTCGATTTTTCATAAATTCTAAGAAAAACATATGTAAGGATGCTGGGAGATGAATGGGATGCTGCATGGAGATGAATCTTGATCTTCCTCATCTCCCATCTTAATACAGCATCCCTACTTAAAAGCATCTCGGACTTAGTCAATTTTTCATAAATTCTAAGAAAAACATATGTTAGGATGCTGCGAGATGAATGGGATGCTGCATGGAGATGAATCTTGATCTTCTACATCTCCCATTTCAATACAGCACCCCTACTTAAAGGCATCTCGGACTTAGTCGATTTTTCATAAATTCTAAGAAAAACATATGTAAGGATGCTGCGAGATGAATGGGATGCTGCATGGAGATGAATCTTGATCTTCTTCATCTCCCATCTTAATACAGCATCCCTACTTAAAGGCATCTCGGACTTAGTCGATTTTTCATAAATTCATAGAAATTAATATGTTAGGATGCTGGGAGATGAATGAGATGCTGCATGCAGATGAATCTTGATCTTCTTCATCTCCCATCTTAATACAGCATCCCTACTTAAAGGCATCTCGGACTTAGTCGATTTTTCATAAATTCTAAGAAATTCATATGTTAGGATGCTGCGAGATGAATGGGATGCTGCATGGAGATGAATCTTGATCTTCTTCATCTCCCATCTTAATACAGCATCCCTACTTAAAGGCGTCTCGGACTTAGTCGATTTTTCATAAATTCATAGAAAAACATATGTTAGGATGCTGCGAGATGAATGGGATGCTGCATGGAGATAAATCTTGATCTCCTACATCTCCCATCGCAATACAGCATCCCTACTTAAAGGCATCTCGGACTTAGTCGATTTTTCATAAATTCATAGAAATTCATATGTAAGGATGCTGCGAGATGAATGGGATGCTGCATGGAGATGAATCTTGATCTTCTTCATCTCCCATCTTAATACAGCATCCCTACTTAAAGGCATCTCGGACTTAGTCGATTTTTCATAAATTCTAAGAAATTCATATGTTAGGATGCTGCGAGATGAATGGGATGCTGCATGGAGATGAATCTTGATCTTCTTCATCTCCCATCTCAATACAGCATCCCTACTTAAAGGCGTCTCGGACTTAGTCGATTTTTCATAAATTCATAGAAAAACATATGTTAGGATGCTGCGAGATGAATGGGATGCTGCATGGAGATGAATCTTGATCTCCTACATCTCCCATCGCAATACAGCATCCCTACTTAAAGGCATCTCGGACTTAGTCGATTTTTCATAAATTCATAGAAATTCATATGTTAGGATGCTGCGAGATGAATGGGATGCTGCATGGAGATGAATCTTGATCTTCTTCATCTCCCATCTTAATACAGCATCCCTACTTAAAGGCATCTTGGACTTAGTCGATTTTTCATAAATTCATAGAAATTCATATGTAAGGATGCTGCGAGATGAATGGGATGCTGCATGGAGATGAATCTTGATCTCCTACATCTCCCATCTCAATACAGCATCCCTACTTAAAGGCATCTCGGACTTAGTCGATTTTTCATAAATTCTAAGAAATTCATATGTTAGGATGCTGCGAGATGAATGGGATGCTGCATGGAGATGAATCTTGATCTCCTACATCTCCCATCTCAATACAGCATCCCTACAACAGGGTCCCTACTTAAAGCATCCCTACTTAAAGGCATCTCGGACTTAGTCGATTTTTCATAAATTCTAAGAAAAACATATGTTAGGATGCTGCGAGATGAATGGGATGCTGCATGGAGATGAATCTTGATCTTCTCCATCTCCCATCTGAATACAGCATCCCTTCTTAAAGGCATCTCGGACTGAGTCGATTTTTCATAAATTCTAAGAAAAACATATGTTAGGATGCTGCGAGATGAATGGGATGCTGCATGGAGATGAATCTTGATCTTCTTCATCTCTCATCTTAATACAGCATCCCTACTTAAAGGCATCTCGGACTTAGTCGATTTTTCATAAATTCTAAGAAAAACATATGTTAGGATGCTGCGAGATGAATGGGATGCTGCATGGAGATGAATCTTGATCTTCTTCATCTCCCATCTTAATACAGCATCCCTTCTTAAAGGCATCTCGGACTTAGTCGATTTTTCATAAATTCTAAGAAATTCATATGTTAGGATGCTGCGAGATGAATGGGATGCTGCATGGAGATTAATATTGATCTTCTTCATCTCCCATCTTAATACAGCATCCCTACTTAAAGGCATCTCGGACTTAGTCGATTTTTCATAAATTCTAAGCAGAACATATGTTAGGATGCTGCGAGATGAATGGGATGCTGCATGGAGATGAATCTTGATCTCCTACATCTCCCATCTTAATACAGCATCCCTACTTAAATGCATCTCGGACTTAGTCGATTTTTCATAAATTCTAAGAAAAACATATGTTAGGATGCTGCGAGATGAATGGGATGCTGCATGGAGATGAATCTTGATCTCCTACATCTCCCATCTCAATACAGCATCCCTACTTAAAGGCATCTCGGACTTAGTCGATTTTTCATAAATTCACAGAAATTCATATGTTAGGATGCTGGGAGATGAATGGGATGCTGCATGGAGATGAATCTTGATCTTCTTCATCTCCCATCTTAATACAGCATCCCTACTTAAAGGCATCTCGGACTTAGTCGATTTTTCATAAATTCTAAGAAATTCATATGTTAGGATGCTGGGAGATAAATGGGATGCTGCATGGAGATGAATCTTGATCTCCTACATCTCCCATCTCAATACAGCATCCCTACTTAAAGGCATCTCGGACTTAGTCGATTTTTCATAAATTCTAAGAAATTCATATGTTAGGATGCTGGGAGATAAATGGGATGCTGCATGGAGATGAATCTTGATCTCCTACATCTCCCATCTCAATACAGCATCCCTACTTAAAGGCATCTCGGACTTAGTCGATTTTTCATAAATTCATAGAAATTCATATGTTAGGATGCTGCGAGATGAATGGGATGCTGCATGGAGATGAATCTTGATCTTCTTCAACTCCCATCTTAATACAGCATCCCTACTTAAAGGCATCTCGGACTTAGTCGATTTTTCATAAATTCTAAGAAATTCATATGTTAGGATGCTGGGAGATAAATGGGATGCTGCATGGAGATGAATCTTGATCTCCTACATCTCCCATCTCAATACAGCATCCCTACTTAAAGGCATCTCGGACTTAGTCGATTTTTCATAAATTCTAAGAAATTCATATGTTAGGATGCTGGGAGATAAATGGGATGCTGCATGGAGATGAATCTTGATCTCCTACATCTCCCATCTCAATACAGCATCCCTACTTAAAGGCATCTCGGACTTAGTCGATTTTTCATAAATTCATAGAAATTCATATGTTAGGATGCTGCGAGATGAATGGGATGCTGCATGGAGATGAATCTTGATCTTCTTCAACTCCCATCTTAATACAGCATCCCTACTTAAAGGCATCTCGGACTTAGTCGATTTTTCATAAATTCTAAGAAATTCATATGTTAGGATGCTGCGAGATGAATGGGATGCTGCATGGAGATGAATCTTGATCTCCTACATCTCCCATCTTAATACAGCATCCCTGCTTAAAGGCATCTCGGACTTAGTCGATTTTTCATAAATTCTAAGAAATTCATATGTTAGGATGCTGCGAGATGAATGGGATGCTGCATGGAGATGAATCTTGATCTCCTACATCTCCCATCTTAATACAGCATCACTACTTAAAGGCATCTCGGACTTAGTCGATTTTTCATAAATTCTAAGAAATTCATATGTTAGGATGCTGCGAGATGAATGGGATGCTGCATGGAGATGAATCTTGATCTCCTACATCTCCCATCTTAATACAGCATCCCTACTTAAAGGCATCTCGGACTTAGTCGATTTTTCATAAATTCTAAGAAATTCATATGTTAGGATGCTGCGAGATGAATGGGATGCTGCATGGAGATGAATCTTTATCTCCTACATCTCCCATCTCAATACAGCATCCCTACAACAGGGTCCCTACTTAAAGCATCCCTACTTAAAGGCATCTCGGACTTAGTCGATTTTTCATAAATTCTAAGAAAAACATATGTTAGGATGCTGCGAGATGAATGGGATGCTGCATGGAGATGAATCTTGATCTTCTCCATCTCCCATCTGAATACAGCATCCCTTCTTAAAGGCATCTCGGACTGAGTCGATTTTTCATAAATTCTAAGAAAAACATATGTTAGGATGCTGCGAGATGAATGGGATGCTGCATGGAGATGAATCTTGATCTTCTTCATCTCTCATCTTAATACAGCATCCCTACTTAAAGGCATCTCGGACTTAGTCGATTTTTCATAAATTCTAAGAAAAACATATGTTAGGATGCTGCGAGATGAATGGGATGCTGCATGGAGATGAATCTTGATCTTCTTCATCTCCCATCTTAATACAGCATCCCATCTTAAAGGCATCTCGGACTTAGTCGATTTTTCATAAATTCTAAGAAATTCATATGTTAGGATGCTGCGAGATGAATGGGATGCTGCATGGAGATTAATATTGATCTTCTTCATCTCCCATCTTAATACAGCATCCCTACTTAAAGGCATCTCGGACTTAGTCGATTTTTCATAAATTCTAAGCAGAACATATGTTAGGATGCTGCGAGATGAATGGGATGCTGCATAGAGATGAATCTTGATCTCCTACATCTCCCATCTTAATACAGCATCCCTACTTAAATGCATCTCGGACTTAGTCGATTTTTCATAAATTCTAAGAAAAACATATGTTAGGATGCTGGGAGATGAATGGGATGCTGAATGGAGATGAATCTTGATCTTCTTCATCTCCCATCTTAATACAGCATCCCTACTTAAAGGCATCTCGGACTTAGTCGATTTTTCATAAAATCTAAGAAAAACATATGTTAGGATGCTGCGAGATGAATGGGATGCCGCATGGAGATGAATCTTGATCTTCTCCAACTCCCATCTTAATACAGCATCCCTACTTAAAGGCTTCTCGGACTTAGTCGATTTTTCATAAATTCTAAGAAAAACATATGTTAGGGTGCTGGGAGATGAATGGGATGCTGCATGGAGATGAATCTTGATCTCCTACATCTCCCATCTCAATACAGCATCCCTACTTAAAGGCATCTCGGACTTAGTCGATTTTTCATAAATTCATAGAAATTCATATGTTAGGATGCTGCGAGATTAATGGGATGCTGCATGGAGATGAATCTTGATCTTCTTCATCTTCCGTCTTAATACAGCATCCCTACTTAAAGGCATCTCGGACTTAGTCGATTTTTGATAAATTCTAAGAAAAACATATGTAAGGATGCTGCGAGATGAATAAGATGCTGCATGGAGATGAATCTTGATCTTCTTCATCTCCGGTCCTAATACATCATCCCTACTTATAGGCATCTCGGACTTAGTCGATTTTTCATAAATTCAAAGAAAAACATATGTTAGGATGCTGCGAGATGAATGGGATGCTGCATGGAGATGAATCTTGATCTTCTTCATCTCCCATCTTAATACAGCATCCCTACTTAAAGGCATCTCAGACTTAGTCGATTTTTCATAAATTCTAAGAAAAACATATGTTAGGATGCTGCGAGATGAATGGGATGCTGCATGGAGATGAATCTTGATCTTCTTCATCTCCGGTCCTAATACAGCATCCCTACTTAAAGGCATCTCGGACTTTGTTGATTTTTCATAAATCCTAAGATAAACATATGTTAGGATGCTGCGAGATGAATGGGATGCTGCATGGAGATGAATCTTGACCTTCTTCATCTCCCATCTCAATACAGCATCCCTACTTAAAGGCATCTCGGACTTAGTCGATTTTTCATAAATTCTAAGAAATTCATATGTTAGGATGCTGGGAGATGAATAAGATGCTGCATGGAGATGAATCTTGATCTCCTACATCTCCCATCTCAATACAGCATCCCTACTTAAAGGCATCTCGGACTTAGTCGATTTTTCATAAATATAAAGAAATTCATATGTTAGGATGCTAGGAGATGAATGGGATGCTGCATGGAGATGAATCTTGATCTTCTTCATCTCCCATCTTAATACAGCATCCCTACTTAAAGGCATCTCGGACTTAGTCGATTTTTCATAAATTCTAAGAAATTCATATGTTTGGATGCTGCGAGAAGAAAGAGATGCTGCATGGAGATGAATCTTGATCTTCTTCATCTCCCATCGCAATACAGCATCCCTTATTAAAGGAATCTCGGACTTAGTCGATTTTTCATAAATTCTAAGAAATTCATATGTAAGGATGCTGCCAGATGAATGGGATGCTGCATGGAGATGAATCTTGATCTTCTTCATCTCCCATCTTAATACAGCATCCCTACTTAAAGGCATCTCGGACTTAGTCGATTTTTCATAAATTCTAAGAAATTGATATGTTAGGATGCTGGGAGATGAATGGGATGCTGCATGGAGATGAATCTTGATCTCCTACATCTCCCATCTCAATACAGCATCCCTACTTAAAGGCATCTCGGACTTAGTCGATTTTTCATAAATTCATAGAAATTCATATGTTAGGATGCTGGGAGATGAATGGGATGCTGCATGGAGATGAATCTTGATCTTCTTCATCTCCCATCTTAATACAGCATCCCTACTTAAAGGCATCTCGGACTTAGTTGATTTTTCATAAATTCTTAGAAAAACATATGTTAGGATGCTGGGAGATGAATGGGATGCTGCATGGAGATGAATCTTGATCTTCTACATCTCCCATCTTAATACAGCATCCCTACTTAAAGGCATCCCGGACTTAGTCGATTTTTCATAAATTCTTAGAAAAACATATGTTAGGATGCTGCGAGATGAATAGGATGCTGCATGGAGATGAATCTTGATCTTCTTCATCTCCCATCTCAATACAGCATCCCTACGTGAAGGCATCTCGGACTTAGTCGATTTTTCATAAATTCTTAGAAAAACATATGTTAGGATGCTGCGAGATGAATGGGATGCTGCATGGAGATGAATCTTGATCTTCTACATCTCCCATCTTAATACAGCATCCCTACTTAAAGGCATCTTGGACTTAGTCGATTTTTCATAAATTCTAAGAAAAACATATGTTAGGATGCTGCGAGATGAATGGGATGCTGCATGGAGATGAATCTTGATCTTCTTCATCTCCCATCTCAATACAGCATCCCTACTTAAAGGCATCTCGGACTTAGTCGATTTTTCGTAAATTCTAAGAAAAACATATGTTAGGATACTGCGAGATGAATGGGATGCTGCATGGAGATGAATCTTGATCTTCTACATCTCCCATCTTAATACAGCATCCCTACTTAAAGGCATCTCGGACTTAGTCGATTTTTCATAAATTCTACTAAATTCATATGTTAGGATGCTGGGAGATGAATGGGATGCTGCATGGAGATGAATCTTGATCTCCTACATCTCCCATCTCAATACAGCATCCCTACTTAAAGGCATCTCGGACTTAGTCGATTTTTCATAAATTCATAGAAATTCATATGTTAGGATGCTGGGAGATGAATGGGATGCTGCATGGAGATGAATCTTGATCTTCTTCATCTCCCATCTTAATACAGCATCCCTACTTAAAGGCATCTCGGACTTAGTTGATTTTTCATAAATTCTTAGAAAAACATATGTTAGGATGCTGGGAGATGAATGGGATGCTGCATGGAGATGAATCTTGATCTTCTACATCTCCCATCTTAATACAGCATCCCTACTTAAAGGCATCTCGGACTTAGTCGATTTTTCATAAATTCTAAGAAATTCATATGTTAGGATGCTGGGAGATGAATGGGATGCTGCATGGAGATGAATCTTGATCTCCTACATCTCTCATCTCAATACAGCATCCCTACTTAAAGCCATCTCGGACTTAGTCGATTTTTCATAAATTCATAGAAATTCATATGTTAGGATGCTGCGAGATGAATGGGATGCTGCATGGAGATGTATCTTGATCTTCTTCATCTCCCATCTTAATAGAGCATCCCTACTTAAAGGCATCTCGGACTTAGTCGATTTTTCATAAATTCTAAGAAAAACATATGTTAGGATGCTGCGAGATGAATGGGATGCTGCATGGAGATGAATCTTGATCTTCTTCATCTCCCATCTTTCTACAGCATCCCTACTTACAGGCATCTCGGACTTAGTCGATTTTTCATAAATTCTAAGAAAAACATATGTTTGGATGCTAAGAGATGAATGGGATGCTGCATGGAGATGAATCTTGATCTTCTTCATCTCCCATCTTAATACAGCATCCCTACTTAAAGGCATCTCGGACTTAGTCGATTTTTCATAAATTCTAAGAAATTCATATGTTTGGATGCTGCGAGAAGAAAGAGATGCTGCATGGAGATGAATCTTGATCTTCTTCATCTCCCATCGCAATACAGCATCCCTTATTAAAGGAATCTCGGACTTAGTCGATTTTTCATAAATTCTAAGAAATTCATATGTAAGGATGCTGCGAGATGAATGGGATGCTGCATGGAGATGAATCTTGATCTTCTTCATCTCCCATCTTAATACAGCATCCCTACTTAAATGCATCTCGGACTTAGTCGATTTTTCATAAATTCTAAGAAATTCATATGTTAGGATGCTGGGAGATGAATGGGATGCTGCATGGAGATGAATCTTGATCTCCTACATCTCTCATCTCAATACAGCATCCCTACTTAAAGCCATCTCGGACTTAGTCGATTTTTCATAAATTCATAGAAATTCATATGTTAGGATGCTGCGAGATGAATGGGATGCTGCATGGAGATGTATCTTGATCTTCTTCATCTCCCATCTTAATAGAGCATCCCTACTTAAAGGCATCTCGGACTTAGTCGATTTTTCATAAATTCTAAGAAAAACATATGTTAGGATGCTGCGAGATGAATGGGATGCTGCATGGAGATGAATCTTGATCTTCTTCATCTCCCATCTTTCTACAGCATCCCTACTTACAGGCATCTCGGACTTAGTCGATTTTTCATAAATTCTAAGAAAAACATATGTTTGGATGCTAAGAGATGAATGGGATGCTGCATGGAGATGAATCTTGATCTTCTTCATCTCCCATCTTAATACAGCATCCCTACTTAAAGGCATCTCGGACTTAGTCGATTTTTCATAAATTCTAAGAAATTCATATGTTTGGATGCTGCGAGAAGAAAGAGATGCTGCATGGAGATGAATCTTGATCTTCTTCATCTCCCATCGCAATACAGCATCCCTTATTAAAGGAATCTCGGACTTAGTCGATTTTTCATAAATTCTAAGAAATTCATATGTAAGGATGCTGCGAGATGAATGGGATGCTGCATGGAGATGAATCTTGATCTTCTTCATCTCCCATCTTAATACAGCATCCCTACTTAAATGCATCTCGGACTTAGTCGATTTTTCATAAATTCTAAGAAAAACATATGTTAGGATGCTGGGAGATGAATGGGATGCTGCATGGAGATGAATCTTGATCTTCTTCATCTCCAATCTTAATACAGCATCCCTACTTAAAGGCATCTCGGACTTAGTCGATTTTTCATAAATTCTAAGAAAAACATATGTTAGGATGCTGGGAGATGAATGGGATGCTGAATGGAGATGAATCTTGATCTTCTTCATCTCCCATCTTAATACAGCATCCCTACTTAAAGGCATCTCGGACTTAGTCGATTTTTCATAAAATCTAAGAAAAACATATGTTAGGATGCTGCGAGATGAATGGGATGCCGCATGGAGATGAATCTTGATCTTCTCCAACTCCCATCTTAATACAGCATCCCTACTTAAAGGCTTCTCGGACTTAGTCGATTTTTCATAAATTCTAAGAAAAACATATGTTAGGATACTGCGAGATGAATGGGATGCTGCATGGAGATGAATCTTGATCTTCTACATCTCCCATCTTAATACAGCATCCCTACTTAAAGGCATCTCGGACATAGTCGATTTTTCATAAATTCTAAGAAAAACATATGCTAGGATGCTGCGAGATGAATGAGATGCTGCATGGAGATGAATCTTGATCTTCTACATCTCCCATTTTAATACAGCATCCCTACTTAAATGCATCTCGGACTTAGTCGATTTTTCATAAATTCTTAGAAAAACATATGTTAGGATGCTGCGAGATGAATGGGATGCTGCATGGAGATGAATCTTGATCTACTTCATCTCCCATCTTAATACAGCATCCCTACTTAAATGCATCTCGGACTTAGTCGATTTTTCTTAAATTCTAAGAAAAACATATGTTAGGATGCTGCGAGATGAATGGGATGCTGCATGGAGATGAATCTTGATCTTCTTAATCTCCCATCTTAATACAGCATCCCTACTTAAAGGCATCTCGGACTTAGTCGATTTTTCATAAATTCTTAGAAATTTCTATGTTAGGATGCTGCGAGATGAATGGGATGCTGCATGGAGATGAATCTTGATCTCCTACATCTCTCATCTCCATGCAGCATCCCTACTTAAAGGCATCTCGGACTTAGTCGATTTTTCATAAATTCATAGAAATTCATATGTTAGGATGCTGCGAGATGAATGGGATGCTGCATGGAGATGAATCTTGATCTACTTCATCTCCCATCTTAATACAGCATCCCTACTTAAATGCATCTCGGACTTAGTCGATTATTCATAAATTCTAAGAAAAACATATGTTAGGATGCTGCGAGATGAATGGGATGCTGCATGGAGATGAATCTTGATCTTCTTCATCTCCCATCTTAATACAGCATCCCTACTTAAAGGCATCTCGGACTTAGTCGATTTTTCATAAATTCTAAGAAATTCATATGTAAGGATGCTGGGAGATTAATGGGATGCTGCATGGAGATGAATCTTGATCTCCTACATCTCCCATCTCAATACAGCATCCCTACTTAAAGGCATCTCGGACTTAGTCGATTTTTCATAAATTCATAGAAATTCACTTGTTAGGATGCTGCGAGATGAATGGGATGCTGCATGGAGATGAATCTTGATCTCCTACATCTCTCATCTCAATACAGCATCCCTACTTAAAGCCATCTCGGACTTAGTCGATTTTTCATACATTGTAAGAAAAACATATGTAAGGATTCTGCGAGATGAATGGGATGCTGCATGGAGATGAATCTGGATCTTCTTCATCTCCCATCTCAATACAGCATCCCTACTTAAAGGCATCTCGGACTTAGTCGATTTTTCATAAATTCATAGAAAAACATATGTTAGGATGCTGGGAGATGAATGGGATGCTGCATGGAGATGAATCTTGATCTTCTTCATCTCCCATCTTAATACAGCATCCCTACTTAAAGGCATCTCGGACCTAGTCGATTTTTCATAAATTCTAAGAAAAACATAGGTTAGGATGCTGCGAGATGAATGGGATGCTGCATGGAGATGAATCTTGATTTTCTTCATCTCCCATCTTAATACAGCATCCCTGCTTAAAGGCATCTCGGACTAAGTCGATTTTTCATACATTGTAAGAAAAACATATGTAAGGATTCTTCGAGATGAATGGGATGCTGCATGGAGATGAATCTGGATCTTCTTCATCTCCCATCTCAATACAGCATCCCTACTTAAAGGCATCTCGGACTTAGTCGATTTTTCATAAATTCTTAGAAATTCATATGTTAGGATGCTGCGAGATGAATGGGATGCTGCATGGAGATGAATCTTGATCTTCTTCATCTCCCATCTCAATACAGCATCCCTACTTAAATGCATCTCGGACTTAGTCGATTTTTCATAAATTCTAAGAAATTCATATGTTTGGATGCTGCGAGAAGAAAGAGATGCTGCATGGAGATGAATCTTGATCTTCTTCATCTCCCATCGCAATACAGCATCCCTTATTAAAGGAATCTCGGACTTAGTCGATTTTTCATAAATTCTAAGAAATTCATATGTAAGGATGCTGCGAGATGAATGGGATGCTGCATGGAGATGAATCTTGATCTTCTTCATCTCCCATCTTAATACAGCATCCCTACTTAAATGCATCTCGGACTTAGTCGATTTTTCATAAATTCTAAGAAAAACATATGTTAGGATGCTGGGAGATGAATGGGATGCTGCATGGAGATGAATCTTGATCTTCTTCATCTCCAATCTTAATACAGCATCCCTACTTAAAGGCATCTCGGACTTAGTCGATTTTTCATAAATTCTAAGAAAAACATATGTTAGGATGCTGGGAGATGAATGGGATGCTGAATGGAGATGAATCTTGATCTTCTTCATCTCCCATCTTAATACAGCATCCCTACTTAAAGGCATCTCGGACTTAGTCGATTTTTCATAAAATCTAAGAAAAACATATGTTAGGATGCTGCGAGATGAATGGGATGCCGCATGGAGATGAATCTTGATCTTCTCCAACTCCCATCTTAATACAGCATCCCTACTTAAAGGCTTCTCGGACTTAGTCGATTTTTCATAAATTCTAAGAAAAACATATGTTAGGATACTGCGAGATGAATGGGATGCTGCATGGAGATGAATCTTGATCTTCTACATCTCCCATCTTAATACAGCATCCCTACTTAAAGGCATCTCGGACATAGTCGATTTTTCATAAATTCTAAGAAAAACATATGCTAGGATGCTGCGAGATGAATGAGATGCTGCATGGAGATGAATCTTGATCTTCTACATCTCCCATTTTAATACAGCATCCCTACTTAAAGGCATCTCGGACTTAGTCGATTTTTCATAAATTCACAGAAATTCATATGTTAGGATGCTGGGAGATGAATGGGATGCTGCATGGAGATGAATCTTGATCTTCTTCATCTCCCATCTTAATACAGCATCCCTACTTAAAGGCATCTCGGACTTAGTCGATTTTTCATAAATTCTAAGAAATTCATATGTTAGGATGCTGGGAGATAAATGGGATGCTGCATGGAGATGAATCTTGATCTCCTACATCTCCCATCTCAATACAGCATCCCTACTTAAAGGCATCTCGGACTTAGTCGATTTTTCATAAATTCTAAGAAATTCATATGTTAGGATGCTGGGAGATAAATGGGATGCTGCATGGAGATGAATCTTGATCTCCTACATCTCCCATCTCAATACAGCATCCCTACTTAAAGGCATCTCGGACTTAGTCGATTTTTCATAAATTCATAGAAATTCATATGTTAGGATGCTGCGAGATGAATGGGATGCTGCATGGAGATGAATCTTGATCTTCTTCAACTCCCATCTTAATACAGCATCCCTACTTAAAGGCATCTCGGACTTAGTCGATTTTTCATAAATTCTAAGAAATTCATATGTTAGGATGCTGGGAGATAAATGGGATGCTGCATGGAGATGAATCTTGATCTCCTACATCTCCCATCTCAATACAGCATCCCTACTTAAAGGCATCTCGGACTTAGTCGATTTTTCATAAATTCTAAGAAATTCATATGTTAGGATGCTGGGAGATAAATGGGATGCTGCATGGAGATGAATCTTGATCTCCTACATCTCCCATCTCAATACAGCATCCCTACTTAAAGGCATCTCGGACTTAGTCGATTTTTCATAATTTCATAGAAATTCATATGTTAGGATGCTGCGAGATGAATGGGATGCTGCATGGAGATGAATCTTGATCTTCTTCAACTCCCATCTTAATACAGCATCCCTACTTAAAGGCATCTCGGACTTAGTCGATTTTTCATAAATTCTAAGAAATTCATATGTTAGGATGCTGCGAGATGAATGGGATGCTGCATGGAGATGAATCTTGATCTCCTACATCTCCCATCTTAATACAGCATCCCTGCTTAAAGGCATCTCGGACTTAGTCGATTTTTCATAAATTCTAAGAAATTCATATGTTAGGATGCTGCGAGATGAATGGGATGCTGCATGGAGATGAATCTTGATCTCCTACATCTCCCATCTTAATACAGCATCACTACTTAAAGGCATCTCGGACTTAGTCGATTTTTCATAAATTCTAAGAAATTCATATGTTAGGATGCTGCGAGATGAATGGGATGCTGCATGGAGATGAATCTTGATCTCCTACATCTCCCATCTTAATACAGCATCCCTACTTAAAGGCATCTCGGACTTAGTCGATTTTTCATAAATTCTAAGAAATTCATATGTTAGGATGCTGCGAGATGAATGGGATGCTGCATGGAGATGAATCTTTATCTCCTACATCTCCCATCTCAATACAGCATCCCTACAACAGGGTCCCTACTTAAAGCATCCCTACTTAAAGGCATCTCGGACTTAGTCGATTTTTCATAAATTCTAAGAAAAACATATGTTAGGATGCTGCGAGATGAATGGGATGCTGCATGGAGATGAATCTTGATCTTCTCCATCTCCCATCTGAATACAGCATCCCTTCTTAAAGGCATCTCGGACTGAGTCGATTTTTCATAAATTCTAAGAAAAACATATGTTAGGATGCTGCGAGATGAATGGGATGCTGCATGGAGATGAATCTTGATCTTCTTCATCTCTCATCTTAATACAGCATCCCTACTTAAAGGCATCTCGGACTTAGTCGATTTTTCATAAATTCTAAGAAAAACATATGTTAGGATGCTGCGAGATGAATGGGATGCTGCATGGAGATGAATCTTGATCTTCTTCATCTCCCATCTTAATACAGCATCCCTTCTTAAAGGCATCTCGGACTTAGTCGATTTTTCATAAATTCTAAGAAATTCATATGTTAGGATGCTGCGAGATGAATGGGATGCTGCATGGAGATTAATATTGATCTTCTTCATCTCCCATCTTAATACAGCATCCCTACTTAAAGGCATCTCGGACTTAGTCGATTTTTCATAAATTCTAAGCAGAACATATGTTAGGATGCTGCGAGATGAATGGGATGCTGCATAGAGATGAATCTTGATCTCCTACATCTCCCATCTTAATACAGCATCCCTACTTAAATGCATCTCGGACTTAGTCGATTTTTCATAAATTCTAAGAAAAACATATGTTAGGATGCTGGGAGATGAATGGGATGCTGAATGGAGATGAATCTTGATCTTCTTCATCTCCCATCTTAATACAGCATCCCTACTTAAAGGCATCTCGGACTTAGTCGATTTTTCATAAAATCTAAGAAAAACATATGTTAGGATGCTGCGAGATGAATGGGATGCCGCATGGAGATGAATCTTGATCTTCTCCAACTCCCATCTTAATACAGCATCCCTACTTAAAGGCTTCTCGGACTTAGTCGATTTTTCATAAATTCTAAGAAAAACATATGTTAGGGTGCTGGGAGATGAATGGGATGCTGCATGGAGATGAATCTTGATCTCCTACATCTCCCATCTCAATACAGCATCCCTACTTAAAGGCATCTCGGACTTAGTCGATTTTTCATAAATTCATAGAAATTCATATGTTAGGATGCTGCGAGATTAATGGGATGCTGCATGGAGATGAATCTTGATCTTCTTCATCTTCCGTCTTAATACAGCATCCCTACTTAAAGGCATCTCGGACTTAGTCGATTTTTGATAAATTCTAAGAAAAACATATGTAAGGATGCTGCGAGATGAATAAGATGCTGCATGGAGATGAATCTTGATCTTCTTCATCTCCGGTCCTAATACATCATCCCTACTTATAGGCATCTCGGACTTAGTCGATTTTTCATAAATTCAAAGAAAAACATATGTTAGGATGCTGCGAGATGAATGGGATGCTGCATGGAGATGAATCTTGATCTTCTTCATCTCCCATCTTAATACAGCATCCCTACTTAAAGGCATCTCAGACTTAGTCGATTTTTCATAAATTCTAAGAAAAACATATGTTAGGATGCTGCGAGATGAATGGGATGCTGCATGGAGATGAATCTTGATCTTCTTCATCTCCGGTCCTAATACAGCATCCCTACTTAAAGGCATCTCGGACTTTGTTGATTTTTCATAAATCCTAAGATAAACATATGTTAGGATGCTGCGAGATGAATGGGATGCTGCATGGAGATGAATCTTGACCTTCTTCATCTCCCATCTCAATACAGCATCCCTACTTAAAGGCATCTCGGACTTAGTCGATTTTTCATAAATTCTAAGAAATTCATATGTTAGGATGCTGGGAGATGAAGAAGATGCTGCATGGAGATGAATCTTGATCTCCTACATCTCCCATCTCAATACAGCATCCCTACTTAAAGGCATCTCGGACTTAGTCGATTTTTCATAAATATAAAGAAATTCATATGTTAGGATGCTAGGAGATGAATGGGATGCTGCATGGAGATGAATCTTGATCTTCTTCATCTCCCATCTTAATACAGCATCCCTACTTAAAGGCATCTCGGACTTAGTCGATTTTTCATAAATTCTAAGAAATTCATATGTTTGGATGCTGCGAGAAGAAAGAGATGCTGCATGGAGATGAATCTTGATCTTCTTCATCTCCCATCGCAATACAGCATCCCTTATTAAAGGAATCTCGGACTTAGTCGATTTTTCATAAATTCTAAGAAATTCATATGTAAGGATGCTGCCAGATGAATGGGATGCTGCATGGAGATGAATCTTGATCTTCTTCATCTCCCATCTTAATACAGCATCCCTACTTAAAGGCATCTCGGACTTAGTCGATTTTTCATAAATTCTAAGAAATTGATATGTTAGGATGCTGGGAGATGAATGGGATGCTGCATGGAGATGAATCTTGATCTCCTACATCTCCCATCTCAATACAGCATCCCTACTTAAAGGCATCTCGGACTTAGTCGATTTTTCATAAATTCATAGAAATTCATATGTTAGGATGCTGGGAGATGAATGGGATGCTGCATGGAGATGAATCTTGATCTTCTTCATCTCCCATCTTAATACAGCATCCCTACTTAAAGGCATCTCGGACTTAGTTGATTTTTCATAAATTCTTAGAAAAACATATGTTAGGATGCTGGGAGATGAATGGGATGCTGCATGGAGATGAATCTTGATCTTCTACATCTCCCATCTTAATACAGCATCCCTACTTAAAGGCATCCCGGACTTAGTCGATTTTTCATAAATTCTTAGAAAAACATATGTTAGGATGCTGCGAGATGAATAGGATGCTGCATGGAGATGAATCTTGATCTTCTTCATCTCCCATCTCAATACAGCATCCCTACGTGAAGGCATCTCGGACTTAGTCGATTTTTCATAAATTCTTAGAAAAACATATGTTAGGATGCTGCGAGATGAATGGGATGCTGCATGGAGATGAATCTTGATCTTCTACATCTCCCATCTTAATACAGCATCCCTACTTAAAGGCATCTTGGACTTAGTCGATTTTTCATAAATTCTAAGAAAAACATATGTTAGGATGCTGCGAGATGAATGGGATGCTGCATGGAGATGAATCTTGATCTTCTTCATCTCCCATCTCAATACAGCATCCCTACTTAAAGGCATCTCGGACTTAGTCGATTTTTCGTAAATTCTAAGAAAAACATATGTTAGGATACTGCGAGATGAATGGGATGCTGCATGGAGATGAATCTTGATCTTCTACATCTCCCATCTTAATACAGCATCCCTACTTAAAGGCATCTCGGACTTAGTCGATTTTTCATAAATTCTACTAAATTCATATGTTAGGATGCTGGGAGATGAATGGGATGCTGCATGGAGATGAATCTTGATCTCCTACATCTCCCATCTCAATACAGCATCCCTACTTAAAGGCATCTCGGACTTAGTCGATTTTTCATAAATTCATAGAAATTCATATGTTAGGATGCTGGGAGATGAATGGGATGCTGCATGGAGATGAATCTTGATCTTCTTCATCTCCCATCTTAATACAGCATCCCTACTTAAAGGCATCTCGGACTTAGTTGATTTTTCATAAATTCTTAGAAAAACATATGTTAGGATGCTGGGAGATGAATGGGATGCTGCATGGAGATGAATCTTGATCTTCTACATCTCCCATCTTAATACAGCATCCCTACTTAAAGGCATCTCGGACTTAGTCGATTTTTCATAAATTCTAAGAAATTCATATGTTAGGATGCTGGGAGATGAATGGGATGCTGCATGGAGATGAATCTTGATCTCCTACATCTCTCATCTCAATACAGCATCCCTACTTAAAGCCATCTCGGACTTAGTCGATTTTTCATAAATTCATAGAAATTCATATGTTAGGATGCTGCGAGATGAATGGGATGCTGCATGGAGATGTATCTTGATCTTCTTCATCTCCCATCTTAATAGAGCATCCCTACTTAAAGGCATCTCGGACTTAGTCGATTTTTCATAAATTCTAAGAAAAACATATGTTAGGATGCTGCGAGATGAATGGGATGCTGCATGGAGATGAATCTTGATCTTCTTCATCTCCCATCTTTCTACAGCATCCCTACTTACAGGCATCTCGGACTTAGTCGATTTTTCATAAATTCTAAGAAAAACATATGTTTGGATGCTAAGAGATGAATGGGATGCTGCATGGAGATGAATCTTGATCTTCTTCATCTCCCATCTTAATACAGCATCCCTACTTAAAGGCATCTCGGACTTAGTCGATTTTTCATAAATTCTAAGAAATTCATATGTTTGGATGCTGCGAGAAGAAAGAGATGCTGCATGGAGATGAATCTTGATCTTCTTCATCTCCCATCGCAATACAGCATCCCTTATTAAAGGAATCTCGGACTTAGTCGATTTTTCATAAATTCTAAGAAATTCATATGTAAGGATGCTGCGAGATGAATGGGATGCTGCATGGAGATGAATCTTGATCTTCTTCATCTCCCATCTTAATACAGCATCCCTACTTAAATGCATCTCGGACTTAGTCGATTTTTCATAAATTCTAAGAAATTCATATGTTAGGATGCTGGGAGATGAATGGGATGCTGCATGGAGATGAATCTTGATCTCCTACATCTCTCATCTCAATACAGCATCCCTATTTAAAGCCATCTCGGACTTAGTCGATTTTTCATAAATTCATAGAAATTCATATGTTAGGATGCTGCGAGATGAATGGGATGCTGCATGGAGATGTATCTTGATCTTCTTCATCTCCCATCTTAATAGAGCATCCCTACTTAAAGGCATCTCGGACTTAGTCGATTTTTCATAAATTCTAAGAAAAACATATGTTAGGATGCTGCGAGATGAATGGGATGCTGCATGGAGATGAATCTTGATCTTCTTCATCTCCCATCTTTCTACAGCATCCCTACTTACAGGCATCTCGGACTTAGTCGATTTTTCATAAATTCTAAGAAAAACATATGTTTGGATGCTAAGAGATGAATGGGATGCTGCATGGAGATGAATCTTGATCTTCTTCATCTCCCATCTTAATACAGCATCCCTACTTAAAGGCATCTCGGACTTAGTCGATTTTTCATAAATTCTAAGAAATTCATATGTTTGGATGCTGCGAGAAGAAAGAGATGCTGCATGGAGATGAATCTTGATCTTCTTCATCTCCCATCGCAATACAGCATCCCTTATTAAAGGAATCTCGGACTTAGTCGATTTTTCATAAATTCTAAGAAATTCATATGTAAGGATGCTCCGAGATGAATGGGATGCTGCATGGAGATGAATCTTGATCTTCTTCATCTCCCATCTCAATACAGCATCCCTACTCTCCCATCTTAATACAGCATCCCTACTTAAATGCATCTCGGACTTAGTCGATTTTTCATAAATTCTAAGAAAAACATATGTTAGGATGCTGGGAGATGAATGGGATGCTGCATGGAGATGAATCTTGATCTTCTTCATCTCCAATCTTAATACAGCATCCCTACTTAAAGGCATCTCGGACTTAGTCGATTTTTCATAAATTCTAAGAAAAACATATGTTAGGATGCTGGGAGATGAATGGGATGCTGAATGGAGATGAATCTTGATCTTCTTCATCTCCCATCTTAATACAGCATCCCTACTTAAAGGCATCTCGGACTTAGTCGATTTTTCATAAAATCTAAGAAAAACATATGTTAGGATGCTGCGAGATGAATGGGATGCCGCATGGAGATGAATCTTGATCTTCTCCAACTCCCATCTTAATACAGCATCCCTACTTAAAGGCTTCTCGGACTTAGTCGATTTTTCATAAATTCTAAGAAAAACATATGTTAGGATACTGCGAGATGAATGGGATGCTGCATGGAGATGAATCTTGATCTTCTACATCTCCCATCTTAATACAGCATCCCTACTTAAAGGCATCTCGGACATAGTCGATTTTTCATAAATTCTAAGAAAAACATATGCTAGGATGCTGCGAGATGAATGAGATGCTGCATGGAGATGAATCTTGATCTTCTACATCTCCCATTTTAATACAGCATCCCTACTTAAATGCATCTCGGACTTAGTCGATTTTTCATAAATTCTTAGAAAAACATATGTTAGGATGCTGCGAGATGAATGGGATGCTGCATGGAGATGAATCTTGATCTACTTCATCTCCCATCTTAATACAGCATCCCTACTTAAATGCATCTCGGACTTAGTCGATTTTTCTTAAATTCTAAGAAAAACATATGTTAGGATGCTGCGAGATGAATGGGATGCTGCATGGAGATGAATCTTGATCTTCTTAATCTCCCATCTTAATACAGCATCCCTACTTAAAGGCATCTCGGACTTAGTCGATTTTTCATAAATTCTTAGAAATTTATATGTTAGGATGCTGCGAGATGAATGGGATGCTGCATGGAGATGAATCTTGATCTCCTACATCTCTCATCTCCATGCAGCATCCCTACTTAAAGGCATCTCGGACTTAGTCGATTTTTCATAAATTCATAGAAATTCATATGTTAGGATGCTGCGAGATGAATGGGATGCTGCATGGAGATGAATCTTGATCTACTTCATCTCCCATCTTAATACAGCATCCCTACTTAAATGCATCTCGGACTTAGTCGATTATTCATAAATTCTAAGAAAAACATATGTTAGGATGCTGCGAGATGAATGGGATGCTGCATGGAGATGAATCTTGATCTTCTTCATCTCCCATCTTAATACAGCATCCCTACTTAAAGGCATCTCGGACTTAGTCGATTTTTCATAAATTCTAAGAAATTCATATGTAAGGATGCTGGGAGATAAATGGGATGCTGCATGGAGATGAATCTTGATCTCCTACATCTCCCATCTCAATACAGCATCCCTACTTAAAGGCATCTCGGACTTAGTCGATTTTTCATAAATTCATAGAAATTCACATGTTAGGATGCTGCGAGATGAATGGGATGCTGCATGGAGATGAATCTTGATCTCCTACATCTCTCATCTCAATACAGCATCCCTACTTAAAGCCATCTCGGACTTAGTCGATTTTTCATACATTGTAAGAAAAACATATGTAAGGATTCTGCGAGATGAATGGGATGCTGCATGGAGATGAATCTGGATCTTCTTCATCTCCCATCTCAATACAGCATCCCTACTTAAAGGCATCTCGGACTTAGTCGATTTTTCATAAATTCATAGAAAAACATATGTTAGGATGCTGGGAGATGAATGGGATGCTGCATGGAGATGAATCTTGATCTTCTTCATCTCCCATCTTAATACAGCATCCCTACTTAAAGGCATCTCGGACCTAGTCGATTTTTCATAAATTCTAAGAAAAACATAGGTTAGGATGCTGCGAGATGAATGGGATGCTGCATGGAGATGAATCTTGATTTTCTTCATCTCCCATCTTAATACAGCATCCCTGCTTAAAGGCATCTCGGACTAAGTCGATTTTTCATACATTGTAAGAAAAACATATGTAAGGATTCTTCGAGATGAATGGGATGCTGCATGGAGATGAATCTGGATCTTCTTCATCTCCCATCTCAATACAGCATCCCTACTTAAAGGCATCTCGGACTTAGTCGATTTTTCATAAATTCTTAGAAATTCATATGTTAGGATGCTGCGAGATGAATGGGATGCTGCATGGAGATGAATCTTGATCTTCTTCATCTCCCATCTCAATACAGCATCCCTACTTAAATGCATCTCGGACTTAGTCGATTTTTCATAAATTCTAAGAAATTCATATGTTTGGATGCTGCGAGAAGAAAGAGATGCTGCATGGAGATGAATCTTGATCTTCTTCATCTCCCATCGCAATACAGCATCCCTTATTAAAGGAATCTCGGACTTAGTCGATTTTTCATAAATTCTAAGAAATTCATATGTAAGGATGCTGCGAGATGAATGGGATGCTGCATGGAGATGAATCTTGATCTTCTTCATCTCCCATCTTAATACAGCATCCCTACTTAAATGCATCTCGGACTTAGTCGATTTTTCATAAATTCTAAGAAAAACATATGTTAGGATGCTGGGAGATGAATGGGATGCTGCATGGAGATGAATCTTGATCTTCTTCATCTCCAATCTTAATACAGCATCCCTACTTAAAGGCATCTCGGACTTAGTCGATTTTTCATAAATTCTAAGAAAAACATATGTTAGGATGCTGGGAGATGAATGGGATGCTGCATGGAGATGAATCTTGATCTTCTTCATCTCCCATCTTAATACAGCATCCCTACTTAAAGGCATCTCGGACTTAGTCGATTTTTCATAAAATCTAAGAAAAACATATGTTAGGATGCTGCGAGATGAATGGGATGCCGCATGGAGATGAATCTTGATCTTCTCCAACTCCCATCTTAATACAGCATCCCTACTTAAAGGCTTCTCGGACTTAGTCGATTTTTCATAAATTCTAAGAAAAACATATGTTAGGATACTGCGAGATGAATGGGATGCTGCATGGAGATGAATCTTGATCTTCTACATCTCCCATCTTAATACAGCATCCCTACTTAAAGGCATCTCGGACTTAGTCGATTTTTCATAAATTCTAAGAAAAACATATGCTAGGATGCTGCGAGATGAATGAGATGCTGCATGGAGATGAATCTTGATCTTCTACATCTCCCATTTTAATACAGCATCCCTACTTAAATGCATCTCGGACTTAGTCGATTTTTCATAAATTCTTAGAAAAACATATGTTAGGATGCTGCGAGATGAATGGGATGCTGCATGGAGATGAATCTTGATCTACTTCATCTCCCATCTTAATACAGCATCCCTACTTAAATGCATCTCGGACTTAGTCGATTTTTCTTAAATTCTAAGAAAAACATATGTTAGGATGCTGCGAGATGAATGGGATGCTGCATGGAGATGAATCTTGATCTTCTTAATCTCCCATCTTAATACAGCATCCCTACTTAAAGGCATCTCGGACTTAGTCGATTTTTCATAAATTCTTAGAAATTTATATGTTAGGATGCTGCGAGATGAATGGGATGCTGCATGGAGATGAATCTTGATCTCCTACATCTCTCATCTCCATGCAGCATCCCTACTTAAAGGCATCTCGGACTTAGTCGATTTTTCATAAATTCATAGAAATTCATATGTTAGGATGCTGCGAGATGAATGGGATGCTGCATGGAGATGAATCTTGATCTACTTCATCTCCCATCTTAATACAGCATCCCTACTTAAATGCATCTCGGACTTAGTCGATTATTCATAAATTCTAAGAAAAACATATGTTAGGATGCTGCGAGATGAATGGGATGCTGCATGGAGATGAATCTTGATCTTCTTCATCTCCCATCTTAATACAGCATCCCTACTTAAAGGCATCTCGGACTTAGTCGATTTTTCATAAATTCTAAGAAATTCATATGTAAGGATGCTGGGAGATAAATGGGATGCTGCATGGAGATGAATCTTGATCTCCTACATCTCCCATCTCAATACAGCATCCCTACTTAAAGGCATCTCGGACTTAGTCGATTTTTCATAAATTCATAGAAATTCACATGTTAGGATGCTGCGAGATGAATGGGATGCTGCATGGAGATGAATCTTGATCTCCTACATCTCTCATCTCAATACAGCATCCCTACTTAAAGCCATCTCGGACTTAGTCGATTTTTCATACATTGTAAGAAAAACATATGTAAGGATTCTGCGAGATGAATGGGATGCTGCATGGAGATGAATCTGGATCTTCTTCATCTCCCATCTCAATACAGCATCCCTACTTAAAGGCATCTCGGACTTAGTCGATTTTTCATAAATTCATAGAAAAACATATGTTAGGATGCTGGGAGATGAATGGGATGCTGCATGGAGATGAATCTTGATCTTCTTCATCTCCCATCTTAATACAGCATCCCTACTTAAAGGCATCTCGGACCTAGTCGATTTTTCATAAATTCTAAGAAAAACATAGGTTAGGATGCTGCGAGATGAATGGGATGCTGCATGGAGATGAATCTTGATTTTCTTCATCTCCCATCTTAATACAGCATCCCTGCTTAAAGGCATCTCGGACTAAGTCGATTTTTCATACATTGTAAGAAAAACATATGTAAGGATTCTTCGAGATGAATGGGATGCTGCATGGAGATGAATCTGGATCTTCTTCATCTCCCATCTCAATACAGCATCCCTACTTAAAGGCATCTCGGACTTAGTCGATTTTTCATAAATTCTTAGAAATTCATATGTTAGGATGCTGCGAGATGAATGGGATGCTGCATGGAGATGAATCTTGATCTTCTTCATCTCCCATCTCAATACAGCATCCCTACTTAAATGCATCTCGGACTTAGTCGATTTTTCATAAATTCTAAGAAATTCATATGTTAGGATGCTGCGAGATGATATGGGATGCTGCATGGAGATGAATCTTGATCTACTTCATCTCCCATCTTAATACAGCATCCCTACTTAAATGCATCTCGGACTTAGTCGATTTTTCATAAATTCTAAGAAAAACATATGTTAGGATGCTGCGAGATGAATGGGATGCTGCATGGAGATGAATCTTGATCTTCTTCATCTCCCATCTCAATACAGCATCCCTACTTAAATGCATCTCGGACTTAGTCGATTTTTCATAAATTCTAAGAAATTCATATGTTAGGATGCTGCGAGATGAATGGGATGCTGCATGGAGATGAATCTTGATCTCCTACATCTCTCATCTCAATACAGCATCCCTACTTAAAGCCATCTCGGACTTAGTCGATTTTTCATACATTGTAAGAAAAACATATGTAAGGATTCTGCGAGATGAATGGGATGCTGCATGGAGATGAATCTGGATCTTCTTCATCTCCCATCTCAATACAGCATCCCTACTTAAAGGCATTTCGGACTTAGTCGATTTTTCATAAATTCTAAGAAATTCATATGTTAGGATGCTAGGAGATGAATGGGATGCTGCATGGAGATGAATCTTGATCTTCTTCATCTCCCATCTCAATACAGCATCCCAACTTAAAGGCATCTCGGACTTAGTCGATTTTTCATAAATTCTAAAAAAAAACATATGTAAGGATGCTGCGAGATGAATGGGATGCTGCATGGAGATGAATCTTGATCTTCTTCATCTCCCATCTTAATACAGCATCCCTACTTAAAGGCATCTCGGACTTAGTCGATTTTTCATAAATTCTAAGAAAAACATATTTTAGGATGCTGGGAGATTAATGGGATGCTGCATGGAGATGAATCTTGATCTTCTTTATCTCCCATCTTTATACAGCATCCCTACTTAAAGGCATCTCGGACTTAGTCGATTTTTCATAAATTCTAAGAAAAACATATGTTACGATGCTGCGAAATGAATGGGATGCTGCATGGAGATGAATCTTGATCTTCTTCATCTCCCATCTTAATACAGCATCCCTACTTGAAGGCATCCCGGACTCAGTCGATTTTTCATAAATTCTAAGAAAAACATATGTTAGGATGCTGCGAGATGAATGGGATGCTGCATGGAAATGAATCTTGATCTTCTTCATCTCCGATCTTAATACAGCATCCCTACTTAAAGCCATCTCGGACTTAGTCGATTTTTCATAAATTCTAAGAAATTCATATGTTAGGATGCTGGGAGACGAATGGGATGCTGCATGGAGATGCATCTTGATCTCCTACATCTCCCATCTTAATACAGCATCCCTACTTAAAGCCATCTCGGACTAAGTCGATTTTTCATAAATTCTAAGAAATTCATATGTTAGGATGCTGGGAGATGAATGGGATGCTGCATTGAGATGAATCTTGATCTTCTTCATCTCTCATCTCAATACAGCATCCCTACTTAAAGGCATCTCGGACTTATTCGATTTTTCATAAATTCATAGAAATTCATATGTTAGGATGCTGGGAGATGAATGGGATGCTGCATGGAGATGAATCTTGATCTTCTCCATCTCCCATCTTAATACAGCATCCCTACTTAAAGGCATCTCGGACTTAGTCGATTTTTCATAAATTCTAAGAAATTCATATGTTAGGATGCTGGGAGATAAATGGGATGCTGCATGGAGATGAATCTTGATCTCCTACATCTCCCATCTCAATACAGCATCCCTACTTAAAGGCATCTCGGACTTAGTCGATTTTTCATAAATTCATAGAAATTCATATGTTAGGATGCTGCGAGATGAATGGGATGCTGCATGGAGATGAATCTTGATCTCCTACATCTCTCATCTCAATACAGCATCCCTACTTAAAGGCATCTCGGACTTAGTCGATTTTTCATAAATTCATAGAAATTCATATGTTAGGATGCTGCGAGATGAATGGGATGCTGCATGGAGATGAATCTTGGTCTTCTTCATCTCCCATCTTAATACAGCATCCCTACTTAAAGGCATCTCGGACTTAGTCGATTTTTCATAAATTCTAAGAAATTAATATGTTAGGATGCTGCGAGATGGATGGGATGCTGCATTAAGATTAATCTTGATCTTCTTCATCTCCCATCTTAATACAGCATCCCTACTTAAAGGCATCTCGGACTTAGTCGATTTTTCATAAATTCTAAGAAAAACATATGTTAGGATGCTGCGAGATGAATGGGATGCTGCATGGAGATGAATCTAGATCTTCTACATCTCCCATATCAATACAGCATACCTACTTAAAGGCATCTCGGACTTAGTCGATTTTTCATAAATTCTAAGAAAAACATATGTTAGGATGCTGGGAGATGAATGGGATGCTGCATGGAGATGAATCTTGATCTTCTTCATCTCCCATCTCAATACAGCATCCCTACTTAAAGGCATCTTGGACTTAGTCGATTTTTCATAAATTCTAAGAAAAACATATGTTAGGATGCTGGGAGATGAATGGGATGCTGCATGGAGATGAATCTTGATCTTCTTCATCTCCCATCTCAATACAGCATCCCTACTTAAAGGCATCTCGGACTTAGTCGATTTTTCATAAATTCTAAGAAAAACATATGTTAGGATGCTGGGAGATGAATGGGATGCTGCATGGAGATGAATCTTGATCTTCTTCATCTCCCATCTTAATACAGCATCCCTACTTAAAGGCATCTCGGACTTAGTCGATTTTTCATAAATTCTAAGAAAAACATATGTTAGGATGCTGCGAGATGAATGGGATGCTGCATGGAGATGAATCTTGATCTTCTTCATCTCCCGTCTCAATACAGCATCCCTGCTTAAAGGCATCTCGGACTTAGTCGATTTTTCATAAATTCTAAGAAAAACATATGTTAGGATGCTGCGAGATGAAAGGGATGCTGCATGGAGATGAATCTTGATCTTCTTCATCTCCCATCTTAATACAGCATCCCTACTTAAAGGCATCTCGGACTTAGTCGATTTTTCATAAATTCTGAGAAATTCATATTTTAGGATGCTGCGAGATGAATGGGATGCTGCATGGAGATGAATCTTGATCTTCTTCATCTCCCATCTTAATACAGCATCCCTACTTAAAGGCATCCCGGACTTAGTCGATTTATCATAAATTCTAAGAAAAACATATGTTAGGATGCTGGGAGATGAATGGGATGCTGCATGGAGATGAATCTTGATCTTCTTCATCTCCCATCTTAATACAGCATCCCTACTTAAAGGCATCTTGGACTTAGTCGATTTTTCATAAATTCTAAGAAAAACATATGTTAGGATGCTGGGAGATGAATGGGATGCTGCATGGAGATGAATCTTGATCTTCTTCATCTCCCATCTCAATACAGCATCCCTACTTAAAGGCATCTCGGACTTAGTCGATTTTTCATAAATTCTAAGAAAAACATATGTTAGGATGCTGGGAGATGAATGGGATGCTGCATGGAGATGAATCTTGATCTTCTTCATCTCCCATCTTAATACAGCATCCCTACTTAAAGGCATCTCGGACTTAGTCGATTTTTCATAAATTCTAAGAAAAACATATGTTAGGATGCTGGGAGATGAATGGGATGCTGCATGGAGATGAATCTTGATCTTCTTCATCTCCCATCTTTCTACAGCATCCCTACTTACAGGCATCTCGGACTTAGTCGATTTTTCATAAATTCTAAGAAAAACATATGTTTGGATGCTAAGAGATGAATGGGATGCTGCATGGAGATGAATCTTGATCTTCTTCATCTCCCATCTCAATACAGCATCCCTACTTAAATGCATCTCGGACTTAGTCGATTTTTCATAAATTCTAAGAAAAACATATGTTAGGATGCTGCGAGATGAATGGGATGCTGCATGGAGATGAATCTTGATCTTCTTCATCTCCCATCTTAATACAGCATCCCTACTTAAAGGCATCTCGGACTTAGTCGATTTTTCATAAATTCTAAGAAATTGATATGTTAGGATGCTGGGAGATGAATGGGATGCTGCATGGAGATGAATCTTGATCTCCTACATCTCCCATCTCAATACAGCATCCCTACTTAAAGGCATCTCGGACTTAGTCGATTTTTCATAAATTCTAAGAAATTCATATGTTAGGATGCTGGGAGATGAATGGGATGCTGCATGGAGATGAATCTTGATCTCCTACATCTCTCATCTCAATACAGCATCCCTACTTACAGGCATCTCGGACTTAGTCGATTTTTCATAAATTCTAAGAAAAACATATGTTTGGATGCTAAGAGATGAATGGGATGCTGCATGGAGATGAATCTTGATCTTCTTCATCTCCCATCTTAATACAGCATCCCTACTTAAAGGCATCTTGGACTTAGTCGATTTTTCATAAATTCTAAGAAAAACATATGTTAGGATGCTGCGAGATGAATGGGATGCTGCATGGAGATGAATCTTGATCTTCTTCATCTCCCATCTCAATACAGCATCCCTACTTAAAGGCATCTCGGACTTAGTCGATTTTTCGTAAATTCTAAGAAAAACATATGTTAGGATACTGCGAGATGAATGGGATGCTGCATGGAGATGAATCTTGATCTTCTACATCTCCCATCTTAATACAGCATCCCTACTTAAAGGCATCTCGGACTTAGTCGATTTTTCATAAATTCTACTAAATTCATATGTTAGGATGCTGGGAGATGAATGGGATGCTGCATGGAGATGAATCTTGATCTCCTACATCTCCCATCTCAATACAGCATCCCTACTTAAAGGCATCTCGGACTTAGTCGATTTTTCATAAATTCATAGAAATTCATATGTTAGGATGCTGGGAGATGAATGGGATGCTGCATGGAGATGAATCTTGATCTTCTTCATCTCCCATCTTAATACAGCATCCCTACTTAAAGGCATCTCGGACTTAGTCGATTTTTCATAAATTCTTAGAAAAACATATGTTAGGATGCTGGGAGATGAATGGGATGCTGCATGGAGATGAATCTTGATCTTCTACATCTCCCATCTTAATACAGCATCCCTACTTAAAGGCATCTCGGACTTAGTCGATTTTTCATAAATTCTAAGAAATTCATATGTTAGGATGCTGGGAGATGAATGGGATGCTGCATGGAGATGAATCTTGATCTCCTACATCTCTCATCTCAATACAGCATCCCTACTTAAAGCCATCTCGGACTTAGTCGATTTTTCATAAATTCATAGAAATTCATATGTTAGGATGCTGCGAGATGAATGGGATGCTGCATGGAGATGTATCTTGATCTTCTTCATCTCCCATCTTAATAGAGCATCCCTACTTAAAGGCATCTCGGACTTAGTCGATTTTTCATAAATTCTAAGAAAAACATATGTTAGGATGCTGCGAGATGAATGGGATGCTGCATGGAGATGAATCTTGATCTTCTTCATCTCCCATCTTTCTACAGCATCCCTACTTACAGGCATCTCGGACTTAGTCGATTTTTCATAAATTCTAAGAAAAACATATGTTTGGATGCTAAGAGATGAATGGGATGCTGCATGGAGATGAATCTTGATCTTCTTCATCTCCCATCTTAATACAGCATCCCTACTTAAAGGCATCTCGGACTTAGTCGATTTTTCATAAATTCTAAGAAATTCATATGTTTGGATGCTGCGAGAAGAAAGAGATGCTGCATGGAGATGAATCTTGATCTTCTTCATCTCCCATCGCAATACAGCATCCCTTATTAAAGGAATCTCGGACTTAGTCGATTTTTCATAAATTCTAAGAAATTCATATGTAAGGATGCTGCGAGATGAATGGGATGCTGCATGGAGATGAATCTTGATCTTCTTCATCTCCCATCTTAATACAGCATCCCTACTTAAATGCATCTCGGACTTAGTCGATTTTTCATAAATTCTAAGAAATTCATATGTTAGGATGCTGGGAGATGAATGGGATGCTGCATGGAGATGAATCTTGATCTCCTACATCTCTCATCTCAATACAGCATCCCTACTTAAAGCCATCTCGGACTTAGTCGATTTTTCATAAATTCATAGAAATTCATATGTTAGGATGCTGCGAGATGAATGGGATGCTGCATGGAGATGTATCTTGATCTTCTTCATCTCCCATCTTAATAGAGCATCCCTACTTAAAGGCATCTCGGACTTAGTCGATTTTTCATAAATTCTAAGAAAAACATATGTTAGGATGCTGCGAGATGAATGGGATGCTGCATGGAGATGAATCTTGATCTTCTTCATCTCCCATCTTTCTACAGCATCCCTACTTACAGGCATCTCGGACTTAGTCGATTTTTCATAAATTCTAAGAAAAACATATGTTTGGATGCTAAGAGATGAATGGGATGCTGCATGGAGATGAATCTTGATCTTCTTCATCTCCCATCTTAATACAGCATCCCTACTTAAAGGCATCTCGGACTTAGTCGATTTTTCATAAATTCTAAGAAATTCATATGTTTGGATGCTGCGAGAAGAAAGAGATGCTGCATGGAGATGAATCTTGATCTTCTTCATCTCCCATCGCAATACAGCATCCCTTATTAAAGGAATCTCGGACTTAGTCGATTTTTCATAAATTCTAAGAAATTCATATGTAAGGATGCTGCGAGATGAATGGGATGCTGCATGGAGATGAATCTTGATCTTCTTCATCTCCCATCTTAATACAGCATCCCTACTTAAATGCATCTCGGACTTAGTCGATTTTTCATAAATTCTAAGAAAAACATATGTTAGGATGCTGGGAGATGAATGGGATGCTGCATGGAGATGAATCTTGATCTTCTTCATCTCCAATCTTAATACAGCATCCCTACTTAAAGGCATCTCGGACTTAGTCGATTTTTCATAAATTCTAAGAAAAACATATGTTAGGATGCTGGTTGCCTTGCTTGGTGTGGTAACATTTGAGTGTAGTTCTGACATCACCATTTTGGGACTTAGCCGATTTTTCGTAAAATACCATATGACCCATCAGGGTCCTTTGCTTCATATAAGTTTGCCTTGCTTGGTGTGGTAACACATGAGTGTAGTTCTGACATCCCCATTTTGGGACTTAGCCGATTTTTCGACCAATACCATATGACCCATCAGGGTCCTTTGCTTCATATAAGTTTGCCTTGCTTGGTGTTTTAACATTTGAGTGTAGTTCTGACATCATCATTTTGGGACTTAGCCGATTTTTCGTAAAATACCATATGACCCATCAGGGTCCTTGCCTTCATATAAGTTTGCCTTGCTTGGTGTGGTAACACATGAGTGTAGTTCTGACATCCCCATTTTGGGACTTAGCCGATTTTTCGTAAAATACCATATGACCCATCAGGGTCCTTGCCTTCATATAAGTTTGCCTTGCTTGGTGTGGTAACATTTTAGTGTAGTTCTGACATCACCATTTTGGGACTTAGCCGATTTTTCGTAAAATACCATATGACCCATCAGGGTCCTTTGCTTCATATAAGTTTGCCTTGCTTGGTGTGGTAACACATGAGTGTAGTTCTGACATCCCCATTTTGGGACTTAGCCGATTTTTCGACCAATACCATATGACCCATCAGGGTCCTTTGCTTCATATAAGTTTGCCTTGCTTGGTGTGGTAACATTTGAGTGTAGTTCTGACATCATCATTTTGGGACTTAGCCGATTTTTCGTAAAATACCATATGACCCATCAGGGTCCTTGCCTTCATATAAGTTTGCCTTGCTTGGTGTGGTAACACATGAGTGTAGTTCTGACATCCCCATTTTGGGACTTAGCCGATTTTTCGTAAAATACCATATGACCCATCAGGGTCCTTTCCTTCATATAAGTTTGCCTTGCTTGATGTGGTAACATTTGAGTGTAGTTCAGACATCCCCATTTTGGGACTTAGCCGATTTTTCGATCAATACCATATGACCCATCAGGGTCCTTTGCTTCATATAAGTTTGCCTTGCTTGGTATGGTAACATTTGAGTGTAGTTCTGACATCATCATTTTGGGACTTAGCCGATTTTTCGTAAAATACCATATGACCCATATGGGTCCTTTGCTTCATATAAGTTTGCCTTGCTTGGTGTGGTAACATTTGAGTGTAGTTCTGACATCACCATTTTGGGACTTAGCCGATTTTTCGTAAAATACCATATGACCCATCAGGGTCCTTTGCTTCATATAAGTTTGCCTTGCTTGGTGTGGTAACATTTGAGTGTAGTTCTGACATCCCCATTTTGGGACTTAGCCGATTTTTCGTAAAATACCATATGACCCATCAGGGTCCTTTGCTTCATATAAGTTTGCCTTGCTTGGTGTGGTAACATTTGAGTGTAGTTCTGACATCCCCATTTTGGGACTTAGCCGATTTTTCGTAAAATACCATATGACCCATATGGGTCCTTTGCTTCATATAAGTTTGCCTTGCTTGGTGTGGTAACATTTGAGTGTAGTTCTGACATCACCATTTTGGGACTTAGCCGATTTTTCGTAAAATACCATATGACCCATCAGGGTCCTTTGCTTCATATAAGTTTGCCTTGCTTGGTGTGGTAACATTTGAGTGTAGTTCTGACATCCCCATTTTGGGACTTAGCCGATTTTTCGTAAAATACCATATGACCCATCAGGGTCCTTTGCTTCATATAAGTTTGCCTTGCTTGGTGTGGTAACATTTGAGTGTAGTTCTGACATCCCCATTTTGGGACTTAGCCGATTTTTCGTAAAATACCATATGACCCATCAGGGTCCTTTGCTTCATATAAGTTTGCCTTGCTTGGTGTGGTAACACATGAGTGTAGTTCTGACATCCCCATTTTGGGACTTAGCCGATTTTTCGTAAAATACCATTTGACCCATCAGGGTCCTTTGCTTCATATAAGTTTGCCTTGCTTGGTGTGGTAACACATGAGTGTAGTTCTGACATCCCCATTTTGGGACTTAGCCGATTTTTCGATCAATTCCATATGACCCATCAGGGTCCTTTTTCTTCATATAAGTTTCCCAAGACTTAGTGTTTTTTACCTTTGGACACCAATATCACCCTTACGGGTATCTTTGATCTTCGCACCATGTATTGACCAAATGTAGGTCTTGCTATGCCAAACTTATAATTGTTCTACACCAAGTCTCTATCTTGAACCATTAAGGCTCTAACTTGCACCAATTGCTTGGTACTCTTGGTCCGTGTTTCATCGCATACTGACTTCTTGACTTAGTGCTTTTTTCCTTTGGACACCAATATCACCCTTGCGGGTATCTTTGATCTTCTCACTTTGTATTGACTGAATGTAGGTCTTGCCATGCCAAACATATAATTGTTCTACACCAAGTCTCTATCTCGTACCGCCAGCTCGGTACATTCGATAAACCTGCCCTTAAGGCACCCGGGACTTAGCCATTTTTTTCACATTTTTCATGATTTTGAGGCAACTTTTCTCGACTTTGTCACCTTATATCACCAAGATCCTTTCTCTTTAGCGCTTCACTCTGTTCGTATGATATTTAGCGCTGACTATCACCTTTCTATCGCTGAGCTCAACTTCTTATTCGGTGCCATAGAGCCAGAGATATTTGGTGTATGCTGTTATAAGGGAAGTTTGTCACTTTTTCAAAGGCCCACTTTGGGACGCCCATATCTCACCTTCAGGTATCTTCGATCTTCTTGTCGTCTATGGACGAAACTTAGGCCTTGTCTTGGCCAACTTATAAATGTTCTACGGCCAAGCCGTATCTCTTACCGCCAGCCCGGTATTCATGGACTTAGTTGGATTTTCGCCTCTCGTGGTAACAATTTCAGACTTTGACTCACAATAACACCCGAACGGTCACATGCTAGCGCTTTGCTTGGTAGGAATTATAGTTAGCGCTACCTTTTCTCTTTCCATCGATACCTTGTTCGTCCCATTCCATGCCATACAGCCGAAGTTATGATGTTTCCCGTTTTCCATATCATGTGGAGCTTATGCTCTGGGAAAACCATCTAACACCTGTACCACCCTTTTGGGTACCACCGATCTCGACACTATGTTCGGGCCAAATATAGGTTATAACATGCCCAACTTATAATTGTTCTACACCAAGTCTCTATCTCTTACCGCCTGCTCGGTATTTTACTCGTAAGTCCAAATTTCACAACTTGTACTTTTTGGCCCAATGTACTCGAGTTTCAATTTTGGTAACATTTTTCGACTTTGACGCTTAATAACTTCCAAATCATGCTAGTTAGCGCTTTGCTTTCTTCTAGTCGTATCTAGCGCTGGGTGTTACCTTTCCAAAACATATCCTAGCTTAACAATCCATGCCATACAGCCGGAGCTATATGGTGCACAAGTCAAATCCATTTTAGCCATGTTTCATTTTTGCCAATTTTTGACCACTCGTATCACCCTTCCAGAGTGGTCCGATCTTCTCGCTTTCTATGGCCGACTTTTAGGTCTCGTAGAGGCAAACTTATAAGTATTCTACGTCAACCCGCTATCTCTTACCGCCTGCTCGGTATTCTTGGTCTTGTGTGATTTTTGGCCATTTTGGTATTATTTTTCCACTTTGTCGCTTAATAACTCAGTTTTGCTCAACACTTAGCGCTTCGGTTGTTTGGGATTATAGTTAGCGCTCGGTTCGACCTTTCCAACACTGATCTTAGCTTGTCGATCCGTTCCATACAGCCTGAGTTATTCGCGATACCGTGTTTCAACCCATTTCTCAAGTCTCGTTTTGGTCCAACTTTGAACCAGCCATATCACCCTGATGGGTACCTCCGATCTTCTCACTCTATATTGGCCAAAGTTAGGTCTTGTGGTAACGTACTTATGATTGTTCTACGCCGTGTTCGTAGCTCTTATCGTTCGCCCGCTATTTTCGATCATAAGGTGAATTTTCGCCTCTAAACCACCATTTTTCACCTTTGCCCTCTAATATGACCGACTTGCTCAACACCTAGCGCTTCGCTTGGTAGGACACATAGCTAGCGCTCGTCAAGACCTTTCCAACGCATATCCAAGCTTTCCGATCCGAGCCATACAGCCTGAGCTATAGGCGATACCGTTTTTCCCATTTTCTTGGTCACATGCACTTTAGGGTACCCCTTTTTGCCTTTGACCCTTAATACCTCCTCCGGGTCACTAGTAGGCGCTTAGCTTGGTAGGAAACATAGCTAGAGCAGGCCTTCACCTTTCCAAAACTGCCGAAAGTGTACCGATCCGACATCTAGAACCAAAGTTATGGTCATTCCCATCATGCTCTACTTTCATGGTCAACCTCCACCAAGCACACCTAGGTTGGACCAACTTTCACCAACTCATCTCGAACCCCAAATTTGCTTCGACCTACTAGGTTTCCCTAGCAAAGTGGCCAAAACATCCATTACAACACGACTGGTCTTTCTGGTGGTCGACCTAGGCGACTTTGTTCGACGACCACCACCCCATGGAACTAAAAGACGTCCCTTGATACGGACCACCGATACATTTTCCGGCCTGTCTAAACTACACTCATCGAAATTTTTTTGGGTCCCCACCGTCATACAAGTTTGCCTAGGTCAAGTTTTTCTTCCGGATCGGCCGCGGACCTCACTTTTCATTATCTAGGGAGGCCATAGGGCCCCAAAAGGGGTTTTTTAAAATTTTCGACACTTTCGACTTTGGTCGGATTTTTTCCGATTTTGGTCCGACCTAGGGACTTGGTGGTCCAAGGAGCCTCGGGACCAAACTTTTTTCTCAGGGGTCCCTACCTCCATACAACTTTGCCTAGGTCAATTTTTTGTTCCAAATCGACCGCGGATTTCACTTTTCAATATCTGGGGCTCGTGTAGAGTCCGAATATGAGGTTTTCTCATTTTTCGACATTTTCGACTTTTTTCGACTTTTTTCGGGTTTTTCGACCTAGGGGTCCGCCGAACAAATTTTGGGTCAAAAATTTTTATTGAACTAGTCGAAAGTACGCAAAAAGATAAGACTTTTTGCCGAAGACACCATGCCCCGGAACCGACTCCTTCCCCTTCAAAATTGGGGACAAACGTGATTTTTGAAACTTTTCCTTAGGGAGCCAAAGACTTAGAAAATTTTCAAATCCTCGATTTTTCGATTGCGAGCTAGCGCTTTGCGGTCTTCGGCAATGTTTTAGATCTCGACGAGATAAGACTTTTTGGTCAAGGGACACTTTGCCCTCCGACCCCTCCTTCCCCCCGCAAATCGCCCCACAAAGTGCAATTTTTGCATTTTCACCTCTTTGCACGCACTGTTCGGCCCAAATGGCCACTTTCTATGGGTCTGAGCGCTTTGCGGTCTTCGGCAAACTTTTAGAGCGTACCAAGCCCTAATTATAATTCTTCTACACCACCTTCGTACCTCTTCATCCCTGGCCGCTTTTCGCGTACCAAGGTAATTTTTGTTCATTTTGTCAACATTTTTCATCTTTGACTGCTTATATCGGCCTTGCCATGAACCGATAGCGCTTCGCTGTGTTCTAACGTAAGTTAGTACTACTCTTTACCTTTCCAAATCATATCTTAGGTTGCCATTTGCTTGCGTACAGCCGGAGCTATGAGTGATACCGTAAAAAGTACCGAAACTTGGAAAAATCCTTTGATCGCCCATATCCCCCCTTTGGGGGCCAGATATCGAAAAAAGTTCTGATTCAAAAAGTTGCGCATTAACGTGTTCTAGTTATGCCTAGAACATTTCACTTCGCTAGCTGGCCTGCAACTTAGCCGTAATTGGGATTTTAGGGTGTTCTTGGAGGGCCCATTTCCTGCGACTTGGTATCTTTTGGGCCCAATGTTTCTCTGATATCTCCACGAGTTTTCCAGATAGCCTTTTCAAACTTTCAGGGTGCCTAGAACACCTCAAGACCTTTCCAACGCTATGCCGTTTGCCTCGCTCGGACATCTACAGCCAAAGTTATTCGAGGTACACGGTACCTTACCCTGTTTTCTCAGTACTTGGTCGAAAATTTCGATCAGCCATATGACCGACTTGGACAACCCTGAGCGGGTTGGCCCCATATAACTAAACTTTCGTCTCGTGGAGGCAAACTTATAAATATTCCAAGTCAACTCGCTATCTCGTACCGCCTTGACGGTATACTTGGTCCAAAGGCCATTTCCAGCGACTTGGTCGCAATTTCGCTCTAAGTTTCGCTAATACCTTCGTCCGTGGACATGGTGATTTTTTGTTCGTATTTTTCCTTGATAGTCCCACTCAAGACTATTCCATACCAGAGCCAAGCGTCCCGCTAAGTGCCATACAGCCTGAGCAGTAATTCATGAAAGGTACCTCTACCAGTTTTTGCCATACTTGGGTACAAACTTTGGATCGCCCATATCTCCACTTTGGAGGCCAGCCAGCACCTTGGCCCCATATACTTTTTTGTTGGTCATACCATGCACCAAATATAATTGTTCTACGCCAACTTGCTATCTCTTCTCCAACTTGCCGTTATTCTTGGTCCAAGACCCATTTCATTCGTTTTTGGACCCATTTTGCTATATGTTTCACTAATAGTTTCGGCCATGGACAAGCTGATTTTCTACTTGTATTTTTCCTTGATAGTCCCACTCAAGACCATTCCAAAACACACCGCAACTTGTCGCTCGGTGGCAAACTGACCGAGTTATAATTCATGAAAGGTACCTCAACTTGGTACACCACGTGGTCGGCCCAAACCATAAACCGACCAAACGACCGACTTGGAGCACCCTGACCGGGTTGCCCCCATATAATGAAAGTTGCGTCTCTACACGCCCAACTTATGAATATTCTACGCCAAGTCGCTATCTCTTACCGGTAAGCCGGTATTCACCTTCCAAGGGTGATTTTGGTCAAGTGCCATTTCCTGCGACTTGGTCCCCGAATTGGACCATCATCACCTAATATCTCCGTGGTCTTTCAACTCAGCCTCATAAAACTTTCAGGGTAGATAGGTCTCCCCAAGACCTTTCCAACGGTGAGCCGTTTGCCTCGCTCGGCCATCTACAGCCGAAGTTATTAATGGTACTTGGTACCTTACCCTGTTTTTTCCATACTTGTTCGTACTTGGGTACAAACTTTGGATCGCCCATATCTCCACTTTGGAGGCCAGCTAGCACCTTGGCCCCATATACTTTTTTGTTGGTCATGCCATGCACCAAATATAATTGTTCTACGCCAACTTGCTATCTCTTCTCCAACTTGCCGTTATTCTTGGTCCAATTCCCATTTCATTCGTTTTTGGACCCATTTTGCTATATGTTTCACTAATAGCTTCGGCCATGGACAAGCTGATTTTCGATTGGTATTTTTCCTTGATAGTCCCACTCAAGACCATTCCAAAACACACCGCAACTTGTCGCTCGGTGGCAAACTGACCGAGTTATAATTCATGAAAGGTACCTCAACTTGGTACACCACGTGGTCGGCCCAAACCATAAACCGACCAAACGACCGACTTGGAGCACCCTGACCGGGTTGCCCCCATATAATGAAAGTTGCGTCTCTACACGCCCAACTTATGAATATTCTACGCCAAGTCGCTATCTCTTACCGGTAAGCCGGTATTCACCTTCCAAGGGTGATTTTGGTCAAGTGCCATTTCCTGCGACTTGGTCCCCGAATTGGACCATCATCACCTAATATCTCCGTGGTCTTTCAACTCAGCCTCATAAAACTTTCAGGGTAGATAGGTCTCCCCAAGACCTTTCCAACGGTGAGCCGTTTGCCTCGCTCGGCCATCTACAGCCGAAGTTATTAATGGTACTTGGTACCTTACCCTGTTTTTTCCATACTTGTTCGTACTTGGGTACAAACTTTGGATCGCCCATATCTCCACTTTGGAGGCCAGCTAGCACCTTGGCCCCATATACTTTTTTGTTGGTCATGCCATGCACCAAATATAATTGTTCTACGCCAACTTGCTATCTCTTCTCCAACTTGCCGTTATTCTTGGTCCAATTCCCATTTCATTCGTTTTTGGACCCATTTTGCTATATGTTTCACTAATAGCTTCGGCCATGGACAAGCTGATTTTCGATTGGTATTTTTCCTTGATAGTCCCACTCAAGACCATTCCAAAACACACCGCAGCTTGTCGCTCGGTGGCAAACTGACCAAGTTATAATTCATGAAAGGTACCTCAACTTGGCACACCACGTGGTCGGCCCAAACCATAAACCAACCAAACGACCGACTTGGAGCACCCTGACCGGGTTGGCCCCATATAATAAAAGTTGCGTCTCTACACGCCCAACTTATGAATATTCTACGCCAAGTCGCTATCTCTTACCGGTAAGCCGGTATTCACCTTCCAAGGGTGATTTTGGTCAAGCGCCATTTCCTGCGACTTGGTCCCCGAATTGGACCATCATCACCTAATATCTCCGTGGTCTTTCAACTCAGCCTCATGAAACTTTCAGGGTAGATAGGTCTCCCCAAGACCTTTCCAACGGTGAGCCGTTTGCCTCGCTCGGCCATCTACAGCCGAAGTTATTAATGGTACTTGGTACCTTACCCTGTTTTTTCCATACTTGTTCGTACTTGGGTACAAACTTTGGATCGCCCATATCTCCACTTTGGAGGCCAGCCAGCACCTTGGCCCCATATACTTTTTTGTTGGTGATACCATGCACCAAATATAATTGTTCTACGCAAGCTTGCTATCTCTTCTCCAACTTGCGGTTATTTTTGACTCAAGTCCCATTTCCATAGTTTTTGGTACCAATTTGCTCTATGTTTCGCTAATAGCTTCGCCCAAGGACTTTGTGATTTTTTGTTCGCATTTTTCCTAAATAGTCCCACTCAAGACTATTCCAAATCACACCTTAGCTTGTCGCTCAGTGCCATACAGCCAGAGTTTTAATTCATGAAAGGTACATAACCTTGGTACACCACGTGGTCGGTCCAAACCATCAACCAACCATATGACCGACTTCGAGTCGAGCTAGCGGCTAGGCTCAATATAATGAAATGCGTGTCTTGATGCGGGCTACTGACGGTCTGAACAATGTAGCTCGCTAGCTCGTCTCTAAACTTGTGTTTTGGTCGAATATTGGGTGTTCATGTACCACTTCGGGTAACATGGACTTTGGTGCAACTTTACCACTTGTGCACTTAATAACTTCCCGGTCATTCAAGTCTTTGCCTTCATACTTTCAGGGTAGTTAGGTCTCGTCGAGACCTTTCCATACATATGCCAAACTCATCGATCGGACATCTATAGCCCGAGTTATTCGCGGTACACCGTACCTTACCCTGTTTTTTCCTCAATTGGGTACAAACCTTGGAACACCCATATCGCCCCTTTAGAGACTAGCTGGCACGTTGGCCTCATATAATGATAAGTGCACCTCAACTAGGGCTACTGACGGTCAGAACATTTCAACTTGCTAGCTCGGGCCCACACTTGTGTTTTTCTCGAATATATGGTTCAAGTGTGCCACTTTGGGCACTTTTGGACATTTTGTCCCCACACAACTTTCTTGCCTTGGTAGATAGGGTCTTGTGATCTTGGGCAAAAAGATGCACCAAGATAAAGTCTAACTTTCGTTCTTGTACCGCAAAGCGCTATCTCAAACACCCGAGGAGATAGAAAGTGATTATGTTCGGTATATCGGTCTTCCATGGCCTACTATGGTAAACCCCTGCAGGTATGCAACCGAAGGTGCTTGGTACATGTATTTGGTGCAATATCGGTGCAAAGTAGGTGTTTCCTTGATCGGGCTATAACTTTCTTGGTTGATGTTGGATTGCTTTGCGGTCTTCGGGGGATAGTTAGGGAACATGTTGGCCAACATTTCCTTATTCCTCAGCCTGGCCGTACCTCTTACCGTCTAGGCGGTATACATGCTCTAAGTTGGAACTTGTGTTCCTTTGGGTAACTTCTCTGACTTTGACGCTTAATAACTTTCGTTCATATGCAGTCTAAGCTCTGCAACTCTCAGGAAAGCTAGTACTACTCATTTCCTTTCCATATCAGTCTTTGGCTTGTCGATCCGATGTCTACAGCCTTACTTATTCACGTTCCCTGTGAAGGTAGGTTTTTGCCCATTTTCCAGTTCATGTGGTAACATTCCCAGACTTTGCCGGCTTTCTCTTCATGTGGTAACTTGCTTGCTCATGTGGTAACTTGGAAGTGTATTTCTGACAGACCCAATCTGGGACTTAGCCGATTTTTCTCTGCATATTATATGGATCCATCACTAGGCCATCTTGCTTGCTCATGTGGTAACTTGGAAGTGTATTTCTGACAGACCCAATCTGGGACTTAGCCGATTTTTCTCTTCATATCATATGGATCCATCACTAGGCCATCTTGCTTGCTTGTGTGGTAACTTGATAGTGTATGTCTGACAGACCCAATCTGGGACTTAGCCGATTTTTCTCTTCATATCATATGGATCCATCACTAGGCCATCTTGCTTGCTTGTGTGGTAACTTGGAAGTGTATTTCTGACAGACCCAATCTGGGACTTAGCCGATTTTTCTCTTCATATTATATGGATCCTGGACTTAGCCGATTTTTCTCTTCATATCATATGGATCCATCACTAGGCCATCTTGCTTGCTTGTGTGGTAACTTGGAAGTGTATTTCTGACAGACCCAATCTGGGACTTAGCCGATTTTTCTCTTCATATTATATGGATCCTGGACTTAGCCGATTTTTCTCTTCATATCATATGGATCCATCACTAGGCCATCTTGCTTGCTTGTGTGGTAACTTGATAGTGTATGTCTGACAGACCCAATCTGGGACTTAGCCGATTTTTCTCTTCATATCATATGGATCCATCACTAGGCCATCTTGCTTGCTTGTGTGGTAACTTGGAAGTGTATTTCTGACAGACCCAATCTGGGACTTAGCCGATTTTTCTCTTCATATTATATGGATCCTGGACTTAGCTGATTTTTCTCTTCATATCATATGGATCCATCACTAGGCCATCTTGCTTGCTTGTGTGGTAACTTGGAAGTGTATTTCTGACAGACCCAATCTGGGACTTAGCCGATTTTTCTCTTCATATTATATGGATCCTGGACTTAGCCGATTTTTCTCTTCATATCATATGGATCCATCACTAGGCCATCTTGCTTGCTTGTGTGGTAACTTGGAAGTGTATTTCTGACAGACCCAATCTGGGACTTAGCCGATTTTTCTCTTCATATCATATGGATCCATCACTAGGCCATCTTGCTTGCTTGTGTGGTAACTTGGAAGTGTATTTCTGACAGACCCAATCTGGGACTTAGCCGATTTTTCTCTTCATATTATATGGATCCTGGACTTAGCCGATTTTTCTCTTCATATCATATGGATCCATCACTAGGCCATCTTGCTTGCTTGTGTGGTAACTTGGAAGTGTATTTCTGACAGACCCAATCTGGGACTTAGCCGATTTTTCTCTTCATATTATATGGATCCTGGACTTAGCCGATTTTTCTCTTCATATCATATGGATCCATCATTAGGCCATCTTGCTTGCTTGTGTGGTAACTTGATAGTGTATTTCCGACAGACCCAATCTCGGACTTAGCCGATTTTTCTCTTCATATTATATGGTTCCATCACTAGGCCATCTTGCTTGCTTGTGTGGTATCTTGAAAGTGTATGTCTGACAGACCCAATCTCGGACTTAGCCGATTTTTCTCTTCATATAATATGGATCCTGGACTTAGCCTGTTATTAGGTTATTATATATGGATCCTGGACTTAGCCGATTATTAGGTTATTATATATGGATCCTGGACTTAGCCGATTTTTCTCTTCATATAATATGGATCCGGGACTTAGCCGATTATTAGGTTATTATATATGGATCCTGGACTTAGCCGATATTTCTCTTCATATAATATGGATCCGGGACTTAGCCAATTTTTCTCTTCATATAATATGGATCCGGGACTTAGCCGATTTTTCTCTTCATATAATATGGATCCGGGACTTAGCCAATTTTTCTCTTCATGTGGTAACGTATGCCAATCGCTCACAAGTCATGGGATAAGGGTACTTGTGTTCTTCCATCTTCTAAGTCCCGCACGGGGACATCGTGATCGCCCCAAGTCCGGAATAGCGCCAAGTCAAGCCCCACGGTGGCCGTGCAGGACCTGTTAGCGGCGGCCCCACTGACAGCACTAATCCGGACTTAGAAATTATATCTTTCTAATCGAACACCACACACGCAACACCACCATACCACCATCTCCTTGCAAGTACCTAAGTACCCGCAACTCCATGGTGAAGGCAATGTCACTCCATCACCAACCTCTTTGCATTGCAAGCACTTGCGTACCTACAACACTCCGAAGAAGGCAACGGCGCGCGATGCTCGACTCCACACACCTCACCACACCACACCACCGATGGCCAGCCAGCCAGCCAGCCCAGCTAAGGGCTAACCCACCAACCAACCACCAATGGCCTAGGCCAGCCGGATCCCACCTT